>NW_008617112.1:0-15164 GCF_000691845.1 Merops nubicus | reverse complement strand
CCCCTCAAACCAGTACACTAGTCCAGCTCTCTTGATTAAGGGAAAGGAAACTCATGGAGTAGGTGCAGGGCTTGGTTTATCCTAGTACACGGAATATTCCTGCAAAACATGCCTAGGCCGGGGTGCTGGACAAAGGGTTTAGCTCTTGCTAAGCCTTTGATTGTTGTTGTTTTTGTGGGCCCGTTGAAAGTCCAGACCAATCCCCTGACAAAACTGCACTGGAAGTCAACCTGACAAATCAGAGAACAACCTTTTATCTCATGATAGGGCAGACTGGATAAAGGAATCGCCTCTGTTGGGGGGTTGACAACGGTTTGTGTGTGATTATCTCTCCACTGGCTTTAGGTGAACACCACATTGGCCTATAGCTTCTGTTTTGGGAATTAGCTGTAGTGCCTGCAAGGCAGGAGGAGCTGAGCAGGACACCCTGCAGTCACTGGCTGTGAGGACAGTGGTGGCAGCAGTGGCCACAGCTGGTCCTGCCCTGTGGGGCAATTTCTTTGGAATTTTGTGCCTGGTAAGATCCATGCTCTGGTGTGAGCAATGATGTTCCACAGGAAACTGCTTTTACGTAGCATACAGTGGATTTGTGATTATTTGTAAGTAGTCTATCACTCCTTCTCATAAATATCAATATTAAGTGGTGTTAGGGGTAAATTCCAGCTGGGGTAACTCTGCCTGTACAGCAGCAAGAGGAGGGGCTGGTTGGCATTCTGAGATGAGGTGCAACACGTAATTATAAGGTAAATGATTAATCAGCTTTAAGTACAAGGGCTGGGCAGGATCTCTAATCCTGTGTGAGTCACATCTTCACATCGTTCTGCTCTTCATGTGTCCCTTTGACAGTAAGAAATTGCTACAGCCAGCGTAATGGTCTGTAGAAGCAAGCCTGTGATCTCTTGTTGCAGTTGTCATCTTGTGATGGACCTATAGAAGATCTGAACATGTCCATGCTCACATCCTTCCTCACCCATCAGGTGTGACGGGTTAAAAATACCCATTTCTGTTAAGTGTTACTGGAAAATGTATTGTTTCATTGGCCTACCTATTCACAACTACATCTAATTATTGCAGAATTCTTTCTTTCCTCTTAGCAGAGCAGCTCATCTGCAAGATGTTGATTTCTGATAGGCAAAGCTGCTGTAAGCTTCAGCCAGGGATGTTCATACTTTCAAGACACAGTCCATTCCTCTTCCCACATCCGTTGGGTGTCTTCCACTATTTACCCACCTTCATCCAGGACAGAGGCAGCAACCTATGGCTGTGGTTTGCTCCTGTAACTGCTTTCTAAGTGTTTTAGGGAAAAATGAGGTTGCTTTGGGAGTTTAGTTTCCCTCTAGAGAAGGTGGATGTGTTTTGTGGTGGTTTGGAAGGAACCTCCTGTTGAATGGCAGTGGCAGCCAGTTTTGTAGTTGCTCTGGGTTGTGCCTGGTTGCTGGAGAAGGCTTTCACCTTCATTTGAAAACCACACAATTCCATTCACTATCTGTTTCATCTCTGCTTCATGCTCTTTCCCAATGCTGCATGAGTACAGCCAGCCTTGTGACTATTCCTACTCATCCTGATAGCAGTTTGGCATGTGAAATTTTTTTTAAAATGAGCAGTTCTTACCAATAGATGTTTTTTTGTTCTTTTCCCCTATATTCTTTGACCATATGGACTCAGCCTTTATTACTGCTCTCAATGGAGACAAGTTTGAAAAGTGTAGGTCTCCCAGGTACCTGTTTTTTCACATTTTATCTATTAATCACATATACTCAGTGTTCAAAAATGCTATGTTGGTCTAGAGGCTTCTGGGGAGACCCCCCTGCAGTGCTGGGGCAGCTCTGGAGTCCTCAGCACAGCAGAGACAGGGACCTGCTGGAGCGGTGCCAGAGGAGCCCCAGCAATGACCCGAGGGGGGAACCCCTCTACTGGGAGCCCAGCAGGAGAGAGTTGGGCTTGGGCTGCCTGAGAGGAGAAGGCTCCAGCTGGGGAGACCTTCTGGGGGCTTGCCAGGACTTCAAGGGGGCTGTCAGAAAGATGGGGACAGACTTTTGAGCAGGGCCTGTTGGGACAGGACAAGGGGTGAAGAGAAAAAGAGAAATTTTTGAGGCTGAGAGTGGTGAGCCCCTGGCCCAATTTGCCCAGAGGGGTGGTCTCTGCCCCATCCCTGGAACCATTCCAGGTGAGGTTGGCCGGGGCTCTGAGCAACCTGCTCTAGTTGCAGATGTCCCTGCTCAGTGCAGGGGGGTTAGACTAGATGACCTTTGAAGGTCCCTTCCCACACAAACCATTCTATGAATCTATGATTCTGTAGGTAAGTTATCCTGGGAAAATATTTGTTGTCTCGTGTTGTGCTTGCCCTGGATGAAGCAGGATGCTCAGGATGCAGAGCAGGATGCCCAGGGGCTGTGTGGGTGATGAAGGGTTAAGGCTGGGATGCTTGTCCTTCATCTTTGGGTGGTGTGAGCTGTTGAACCACCCTTGGCAGGGCTGTTGGGAGCTCTTGGAGTGCCCTCTTGTGCTGATCCTCTGACTGAAGCAACGGCTCTCCACATTTTCCAAAACCTCTAGTGTTATTTTTCTCCCTTGCACCTTCTGCCCCCTCATCCCTGTTTCTTCACAGCTGCATCTGCCAACATGGAAACCTTCTTCTTTGTCTTTCAGCTTTGCTTCTAAAAATAGGCTGCATTTCATCCCGAGGGCTGGTGTTTGGCACCAGCTTGTCACTATATTTGGAGTCCAAACCAGGCTCTGTCACCTCCTTACCAAGCAGCAGCTACTGTTGCCATAGTTCTTCCTACTGAGGCATGTTTTGCTCCTCTTCCCTTTTCAAGGCCTGCTATGAGAGATGGAAAGGAAGTTATTCTGCTCCTGCCCTAATTAGAAGATCTAAACAATATAATGTATTTTATAATTTATTTATATTTATAACTTATTGTTATTATGCACTGGCCTGTCATATTCTTTTGGAGGTACTTTTGCTACCCGCTGCTGCTGCTGGGTGAGGGAACATTTCCTCTGACTTTAGTGTTGGCCCAAAGTCCTTTGCATCTAGTTTGTATAGATAAAAAAGCCAACCATTTCTCTCCCTCTTTGTTGCAGTTAAATTTTACAAATACTGTAAACTCCCAATAATTTTTGAGTCCAACACACAGAGACAATTTTGTTCCAAGACATTTTTCTTCCTATCATGATTTTAACATCACAACACGTGACTCTTTAAAACACTGTAACCTGGGCTGTAATGTTGCTTTATTACAAAGCATATATTTGCCAGAGCAAAGAAGAAATTGGGTTAAAGGAAACCAGGTATTTCTATTTCCTTATTTCCAAGGGGTGTTGCAACACCTCCCAAAGTAAAATAACCTGCAGGGGAGTCTGCGTCACTGCCTGTTGACATGAAAGAGCAGGGCAGGATTCTCTGCTGAATAAAATTTGTTCTTGTGGAGATCTATAAGCCCTTTGTCTCAGAAGATGCCTATTAACTGGGGTAGTTCCAGGCTGATTGGATGGCACAATATTAAAATAGATAATGATTGCAGGGTTTAGCGTGGATTAATAAGTTTAGGGTAAAAGCTTTTGCTGATGCAAAGAACTTTGCCTTGGCCAGGCTGTGTCCGACAGTCAGACATTGCCATCTCTTGGGCAGCTGCAGCTTCAACACAGACTCTGTTTAAACTGACAGCAATTGAAAACTGAGGAGTAGGAAAGGGCTGAGTCTATCCCTGAGTCCAGAACGCCCATATTTTACTGGATGCTATTCATACATATACATCTTCATGCTGGCAAGGGCACAATCTGCCTCAGAAATCAGAAATGTGGCTTGTGTAAAAATGGTTGGAGTTGCCAGGTTGATGTCCCTTGAGTATTAGAAGCTGTGAGTCATTTCTTCTCAAATGATGAGACTGGGAAAGTTTGAATATAATTACATTGGGGATTATTGTCATTTACCTCCTAGAGTCTGAGCCTTTTAAACACAAAGCTCAGAACTGACTTTGAAAAATGAAATCTGCAATTTTCTGCAATCACAGGGGTTTAAGAGATTAAGCTTTAAGACTCCTAAATATCCTAAGTCTCATGGCCAAACTAGGAGGGTTGGCAGTATTGGTGCCTGACCTGCTTCTTCATACCACATCTCCTGTTTTGAAAAGAAGGCGTGTAGTCATAAGCTCTTGATTTTAACTGAATTTTGCCTTTCAGAAGGGAAAGTGGCAGGTGGATGGAGCTAAAGAGATCTTCTGTGAACTAATTAGATGATAACTGATGATATTTGGCTTAATGCACAGCGCTGGCATAAAGGTTCTTAGAAAACACCACCTGCCCTTTGCTGATGAATGGGCTGCTGCTGTGTTAGTGATCCTGGCATACACCTTTAGTAAATGTTGCCTGTTCTGATTGTAAAAACAACTCCTTAAAACCTGGAAGTCAGCCAAGCCAATTTTGTCTGTGAAACTTTATGGGAACTTTATATCTGTGAGAATAATTGCACCTGATCTAATTACAACAGCAGCTGCATGGCAAAAAAAGAAAAAAAAAAAAAAGAAGGAAAAAAATCAGTTAATAATAATTTGAATATTAGAGTGTCAGTTTTTAAAGAAAGGTGTTTCACAATTCTTCATGATGTTTTGAACTTTAAAACCATAAGTTTTGGCCGATAAAGGCCAAATACTTAAATGGGAAATTGCCTATTTCCTGAAAGAGCCCCAAATTCTAAGCCCTATGCGTGGCACAAGTGAGACAACAGACAAACGAGGCTGTACAACCATGGGTACAAAAAATTAGAGACAATATAAAATTTTATGGTGCACTTTTTAGTCTTTGAGTTTGACAATATGCAGTAGGAAAGCTTCCTAGAAATACTCCTGTTTATACATACGTGCAGGTATATATGTACTATCCAAAATACAATTGTATAGTCCAGAGTGTGAGTAGTTTTAAAAGATAAATTACAGCTCATGGCTGTTTATAGAGGTCACTGTGGTGTCTACCAGGTTATTCACAGACAAATATTTAGCCTGAGAGAAATAAATATTCTGAATCAGTTAGGTGTCTATTTAAATGTAATAATTTATAAGTTTAGATACAAGAAACTGTTGGTTTGTAATATACTGCCAGCATGGTGTTCCTTTGGGTTTATTCTCATCTCAGAATAATTAAAAACTGGAATATACACCATGAAGTGTTGAGTGGCTACTTTAAGCTGCATAATTTCCTCACGAAGGAACACAAAGGCAGCACATTTACCTCACAGGTATGGGTTTCATACATAAAGCATGAAAAAGGAGGTTCCAAACAGAAAATATCATTTCCAGGAGGCTGCATTAAAGCAGCTGTTGCTCTTTGTCCTACAAATAGTGTCAGTGGAGATCTTTCTGTGCTTCTTTAAGGACTGTGCAATTATGCAGCTTTTCTTCTTTCTTTTTCAGCATCTAATCCTGTAAATACAACAATCTTCATATTTTTGGATGGGAAAGAAGTTTCTGAATCGGCTGATATTTTTCAGGTGAGGTAATTGCACTACATTAGGACTGGACATCACATCCCTGCTTCTTTTGGAAGTAATAATTTTGCTGAGAAAACTCTTGCTCATGGTGCATTCAGCTGGTTCTCCTCAGGACCACAAAAATGACCCAAGGGGGGAACCCCTCTGCTGGGAGGCCAGGCTGAGAGTGGAGCTTCTTCAGCCTGCAGGGGAGAAGGCTCCAGGAAGACCTTCTGGTGGCCTTCCAGTACTTCAAGGGGACCTATCAGAAAGTCAGGGGATAGTCTTTTTTAGCAGGGCCTGTTGCACCAGGACAAGGGTTTGTGTTTTTAAACTAAAAGAGGAAGATTTAGACTAGAGCGAAGGAAGAAATTTTTGCTGCTGAGGGTGGTGAGCCCCTGGCCCAGGCTGCCCAGAGAGGTGGTCGCTGCCCCATCCCTGGAACCATTCCAGGTGAGGCTGGACAGGGCTCTGAGCAACCTGCTCTAGTTGCAGATGTCCCTGCTCCCTGCAGGGGGGTTGGACTGGATGGCCTTGAAAGGTCCCTTCCCACCCAAACCCTTCTATGATTCTCTGATACCAGAAGCCATGAGGGACAGGAACCAGGAACAGGGGTCCTGCCATGGCACCCACTGTCCCTGCTGACCCTAAGTGGGGACACATGCCATCAAAGTGGTCCCAGAGAGTGGCACTTGGGTAGCTCCTGGGCTGCTTTGACCTCCTCAGTCGCAGCACACAGTCAGTGGAGGGGCTGACAACCCACCCAAAAGGGACAAGCTTCTATCACCAACCTGTCTGGCGTTTCAGAGCCCTTTCCAAAGCAAATATCATCTTCCCTGAAAGATGGCTCTGGAAACAAGGAGGGAAATGATACCACCACTTGCTATTAGCAAAGGCATGACTATTGAGGACTATTTTGTTTCTTTTTTCCTTAAACACACTGAAGGAAAACAGCAGCACAGCAGAAAAACAGGGTTTCTGTGACATTGTGAACCAATACACAAAGGGAGACCAGGGTGAAAGAGGGGAGCCAGGTAATTTTATCACTTTTTACCTTTGGCTGCCTAGAGTTTCCAGACAAGCACAATGGATATGTTTCTTAGTCAAGCCCAGAGGCATCTGTAGGGCCTGACAAAGGAGAGCAATGCCCTGGAGAAGGGCTTGGAGCAGGGCCACACTCTGCTCCCACTGCCACAGCCCAGGGCATGGGACCATTTTACACTCCTAAAAAGGCTTCAGAAATAGGCACCAGTGTAGGAGCCCCAACTCCTGTGTTGGAATTCCAGTTTCTCACATACACAGAATCATAGGATGGCTTAGGTTGGAAGGGACCCTCGAGATCATCTAATCCAACTGGTATTTTAAATATTAATTTAGAAACTCTTAGAGTGATTGACTCCATAGAATGTAATAGGTATCCTGGAGTTCTAATACTCCTTAAATAATTCCCTGAGTACTTATTTATGTGAAATGGTAGGTTTTGCATCCTTCCAGCCATTCTTCTGTAAAGTGCAATAGATCTCTGGTTAGGTGTATCTGTGCTGCCATCCTGCAGACTGAGGAGATTTCAAACAACAGGGTTAGGGGGATAGCCTGATGTTTTCTGATCTTATTTTCCCCTTGCTAGCTGAATCTTAATAACACCAAATGCAGTCATACTGATTTTACAGGGAGGTGATATGATTCCTTTGCACCCAGTGAAAATCCCTATGTCAGTGTTTTTCTAACTCAGCCCTTTTAAAAGCCTGCATAAATGCAGCTCCTTTTTCTACACAAATTACTCATTTCATTTTTACACCACACAGTATTTAAAATTCTCACCACAAATCGAAGTCCCCTAAAAATTTAAGCTGAAAACAGAACAACTGTAAAGGCAAAATGGAAAGATTTATTCTTTTGGATTGTTTCTTGCTGCCTCTAAGTGACATTTAGGAGGCTACAGCATACAGAGTACATGAGAGGAGGAAAAAATTTATATATTGACCTGATGAATTCCTCTCCTGTGCTCTCTCCTATGAAAATATTCCCTCAGTTAACAACATAGCAGAAAGTTTTCAGCTCAGCTTTTTGCTGCTGAGATCAGTTGTTTGGTGATAATGAACAAAGGAAACCAGAACACATTTCAGTGTTTCAGAAAATACAATTATTGGAGGGGAGGAAGGGCTCTTCTAGCAGGCTTTTTAAATTGTTTTGGGAAATCTTGTGAGAAGTATTAATTTTATTTTTTTTTTAAATTTTTTAATTTTTTTTTTTATTTAAGATTTTTTATTCAGCACAAATATAATTTAATTCCAATTTTACCTACTTCCTATTCTACATGGATACTCTCTTTTTTAGTTTGCCTTCTTGATACTCGAGCATTAAGATTTTAAATTACCTATTATTACAAATCTGGCTTTTTTTCTGTGCTGCTTCACTTTTCGCCGTTTCCTCCTTCATTGTGTTTCCAAAACAGATTTTTTTTAGGTTATCAGTCTACATTGTATCTGCAGGTCTAAAATTTCCATTTTCATTTGCAAACAATTGGAACTGGAACCCTCTGGGAGGTGCTTTTTGAATCTCTTTTGCTGATCTCATTTAAGAAATACTCTGTCAACTTCTGTTTACCCAGTTTGCCATGTCCCTCTCCGTTTTGGAATGGCAGGGAGTAGATCCTGCAAGGACAAGGTTGCTGTGGCCACATCCTGCTGTGTCCCAGGAGGAGCCTTGGGCTGCAGAGGATGGCAGAGGTCATGGTCCCTGATGAACTCCCTCCCTTTCCTCCCCATCTCTGACTATGATGGGTAGCCAGCATCAGGGTTGCAGGGATTAGTTGTTGTGGGAATACTCCTTCCTTGGGGAATACAGCATCCTGGCTTGGATGAGCACTAGTGTGGCCAGAAGGACTAGGGCAGGGATTGTCCCCTTGGACTTGGCACTGGGGAGGTTGCACCTGGAATCTTGGCTTAAGTTTTGGGTCCCTCGCTACAAGAAGGACATTGAGGTGCTGGAGCTTGGCCAGAGAAGGTCAGCAAAGCTGGGGAAGGGTCTAGAGCCCAAGTGTGGTGAGGAGCAGCTGCGGGACCTGGGGGTGCTGAGCCTGGAGCAAAGGAGGCTCAGGGGAGACCTTCTGGCTCTCCACAGCTCCCTGAAAGGCAGTTACAGAAAGGTGGGGGTCAGTCTCTTCTCCCAAGGAACAAACACTAGGACCAGAGAAAATGGCCACAAGTTGTACCAGGGGAGGTTCTGTGGAGGTAAGGAACAATTTCTTTCCCACCAGGTTTGTCCAGGGCTGTGCCAGGCTGCCCAGGGCAGGGGTGGAGTCCCCATCCTTGGAGGGGTTTCCAAGCCGTGGAGATGTGGTGCTGAGGGACATGGGTTAGTGGGGACCTGGCCGTGCTGGGGGAACAGTTAGACTTGATGATCTTAAAGGCCTCTTCCAATCCTATGATTCTATAAATTGCTTTATGCTGGTTAAAGCTTCCTCAAGGATTTGTTGACTTTCATGGCTTTGTTTTTGCCTAGCTGCAGGAGGAGCTTTCAGTGACCCAGCAGTTATGGGAAGGTGCCATCCCTTCCTACCTATGGCTGATGGATGTGTCAATAGAAAACAGTAGTATGGACACAGTTTGTTTTTTACTTAACTTTGCAAATCTCAATCAAAATCTGCCAATATGCAAGGCCAGGAGTGTGTTCGAAATGTGCTCTGAAGGAATTTGAATGGCCCACATGCATCATTTGTATCAGTAAAATGTAGATCTAGGTCCTCTAAATAAAAGAGTGATTAAACCAGTGCTAAATCTTAATTTGTACTCTCATCCCATGAGTTTTCCAACCTGCTTCAGTAACTCAATAGGCACTGTATAATCTAAAACCCTGCTGTTGTCACTTAATGTAATAATACTATTCCTGACTGCTGCTATTCCAACTCTTCAGGAAATCACACTAACTCCAGATTAATGCTGCTTCTTGCTTTAGCTTCAGTGTGCAGCAAGGATGGCATTAAATTGAAGTCTGAAAGAAAGTGTGAGCATGGCTGTGATGCTGCAAAACGCAGTAATTTTGGTTAGAAATGGTTAGTCTGCTCCTGTTGAATAACTTCTGTTGCTAATGAAAAGTCCTGAGTTAAGACCAAAACAAGGTTTTTATTGTACTTGAGTTGATTGCTTTTTATCTTCAGTCTATGTGTCTGTGATCTTGTCAGAAATGTAACTGCCGAAGACGCAAGTATTTTTAAATTCAGTTTAAAACATTGAGTCCAATGACAGCATAGAAAGGGGTTATGGATTTTTTAAAAGCACTGTTTGAATTCAGGATCAGCAGCACGAGTGAGCAGCAGTGAGTGCTGGTGCAGGTTCCATGGCAGGAACTGTGACAAATCCATGTCCTACACGGGGTTAGGGCATCTTGTTGCAAAACTCCTGATCGATTTCTTTGGAATAGCCTGAAAAGATGGGGGATCAGTTTAGCCTGGTCTGCTTTGGAGTGGATTTTCCTTAATCAGCATTTTACTGCTGAAAGCACTGCAGGTCACAAATAAATCATATGGGATTACGATTCTCTCCGCTTACCTGAAGGGAGGATTGATTGTTTTCTCCAGCCCCACTGAAACAAGCAGCCTTTCTTGCCTGGCAGCTGAGCTTTGAGCATACTTGTATGTAGTAAACTCAGACTGATGGAAGGAGATGGTTTCCTTGCTCGTATTTCACCAAGAGAAGGTGATGAAAGGCAGCCTCACATCCCTGTGTTTCGTATCGTGCTCTGAACCAGGTTGGGAAATCTAAGAATAAACACTGGCCCATTTTGAGGTCACTGGGGAAGGAAACGAGTGCTGTGGCTGCTGGGGAAGAGTGAGGAAAACCAATTAGCCTATGAAATCCGGCAGGGTTAGCAGTTCCTGGAAGAACAACATTGTAGCCACCCTCCTGGGGGAGATTTGTCCCTTTTCCCAGTGGATTTTGTTCTGCTGCCTTGCTCTAGGGGTGGAGGTGGAGGGAGAAGGAAGCTTTTGCTCTATCTCTGCCTTTGCCTGGTTCTGCCTGGACTTGAGGATGAATTCCTGTCTGGGTACCTTTCCCTGCAGGCACAGGCACTCATCATCCCATAGAGCTCTTGCTATGATGCTTTTTACCCCTTCTAAACTCTCATGAGAGAGAGGGAGGGGGTGATGTCAAACCCTGCACACTAAATACTGAGAGAGAAACCTGGACCCTGCTGAAGCCAACGGGCAAATTCCTGTGGAGTCTGATGGGACCAAAACATGATGCTGTGAGTTGGAGGAGGAACGTCCCTAAAGCCGCAAAAACTGGCACTGGGGGAAGAGCCAAGAAAAGTCCCATGTGAAAAGCAGCATCCCAGCCTGGGGAAAACATTGGAATTTCCTCAGATTTCAACGTCACTTTGCTCCTTTGAGGGGACTTTGCCAATCCCCCCTTCTCCTTGCAGCTGTGCGGGCTCTCATTGGCCACAGGAGAAGCTGTTGCACAAATAAAACCAATTCTCTCAAAAAATAAGATTGTCTTATTCAAAGAGCCATTGAGGGTGGGTGATCCTGGGAGCAGGGCCGTTTATAAGGTAGGAAATGATAGCACACTTTGATCCTTCAGTCTTCAAGTGGGATATTTGCAATGAAGTTGTGGAATTTAGGACATAGTAGCAATATAATTTGTCTCAGGAAAAGTTACTGTCTGTAAAGAATGTGGAGCTGCTTGAGGACTAGTGGTTTTCCTCCCCTGTGTAAGAACTTAATTAAATAGCAGAAAGTACAGTCACCTCCATGATATTTAAAGTGGGGAGATTGGGGTTAAATAACTTTTATGAACCAGAATATCTAAATACTATAATTTTAGGAACCAAACAAAAGAACTAGTGCAACATTATAAAGTTATTAGGGAACGCAGGCTAATAGTTAGTGGATATTTAGATCAAATTAAATATAGATGTGCTGAATGAGATGTCACTGCAGCAAAGATGAATTCTTTCTGTTTTGTGTCCACTGCAAATCTTTCCTAGTGGGGGGATTCAAGTGAATGACTTTATAATCAGTGGTGGTGGGTGAGTGCCATGAAAAAGTCCGAAATTTCAGCTTTATTAACATGCCTTTATATATTTAGGAATTGTTATTTTAAAAACAGTCCTGCCCAATGTAATGAAAATTTGTTTAACAATTCCTTGCTCTAAGCAATTTATTTTCTAAACAGACTGGTAAGGTATAATTTTGTTATTATTTTTTTTCCAGTATTTGATGGCAATCCATCAATCTGGCTACAGAGCAGCGTGTCTGCTTTTAGAGCTTGTTGCAGAAGTGGTTTGTGACAGTAAAACATAGAAAAGGGTTTGATCTGACAACTGATTTGCCATTTCCCCATGAAGTTACTAGGTCTCTAAAGTTGCAGCTTCTGCTGCTGGCTTTAGGTGTGTGGAAGTTCTGGGTATACTTATTTATCTCCAGCAGTGGGAAAACGCTCCTATGTGAGTATATATTCTTCAAAAGGAGGGTTTGGAGGTTCTTTTTCCTCTTCCTAGACAGCAGATGACCCTCCTTCTCTGCGGCTGCTTCCCTGCTGCTGTCTCCAAGGTCCAGCTCCTCTCTCCCTGCCTGTGCTGAGTGAAACCACCCCAGAGTGAAACACTTCATGGTAAGGTTGCAGAGGCTGGTTGGGAGCAAATGTGAGCCTGTGGCAAAAAATCAGTGTCTGGTATCCTGTCCTAATTTGACATATGCATGGAGAAGGGATAATTTATCCTTCACTGGAGCTGATAGGGTGAGGAAGGGGTTGAACAGCAGCAATGGGCAACAGTGATCGCTGGGGATTTTGTGTGGATAATCAGTTTTCCACAAAATTATTTGCTTTTGTATGAAAATGGAAAAAAATCAAGACCCTTTCCTTTAAAACTGAGTTCTTAAAGATGGAAAGATTATAATCCAGCTGCCAAATATCTGACTTTGAGTCAGACCTCCTATTGCCCTCTGGATGGCAATGATAGCCAATATTTCTCCTGGTGACTTTTTCATGTAATGAGCTACCCTAGCTGCTAAGGGGGGGTTAGGTTACAGGTTCAGCAAGAAAGGGACTCTGTTCTGTTTGTATTTACAGTTCAGTACGCTGGTTTAAAAAGGAAACAAAGATGCTTTATATGACAAGTCATCTGAGAGGTGTCTTCTGTCCTATAGGAAAAATGTCTGCTTCCTACTTTTGTTCTTTCTTCCTGCTTCAGCTAAATCAACACTTTAAAAATTAAAAGAATGGACCTGATAGTTTACACAGAAAGAATATGTAAGTCCAGAAAATCAGTCAGTAACAAATTAAAAATCAACATGAACGTTTTGGAATTGTAGAATCACAGAATGGTTTGGGTTAGAAGGGAACTAAAAGACCATCTAGTTCCTTTCCCCTGCCACGGGCAGGGACACCTCCCACTAGACCAGGTTGCTCAAAGCCCCATCCAAGGTGGTCTTGGACAACTCCAGTGATGGAACATTCACAACTTCCCTGGGCAACCTGTGCCAGTGCCTCACCACCCTACTTGATGTTTCATTTTATTTCCATTTACTCTTTTGGAGCACAGCTTTGTGTCATGTGTAGTTGTGTTGGTCTCTGAAATCATTACTGATTTACTCCTAATCATACACTTGGAAGAGAGACATTCTGTGTCCAACTGACCATGTATTTCTCAGTCAGTCCCTTGAACTTCCAGTGAGAGCTGTGGGGGCACTTCTAACCTGAGCTATGAGGAGCAGCTGGGTGGCCAGTGCTCATAGGGTGATGGTCAATAGGGGTGAGCAGCAGGAGGTTTTGCTAACTTTGCTTTACTTTCTCCATAAAAAAGGAAGCTGTGTAACGGGTGCCTGTGTGTGCCTGACATTCTCACACAGGTCTCCTGGCTTTGTGGGGACCACATGAATGCAAAGGGTGTTGTGCAACAACGGATGATTGTGTTTGTCTTTTCCCGCAGCTGCCAACATGCGGAGCTCACCGGGGCCTATTCCTGATGCTGGTTGCTACCACCGTGCACGCAGGAGTGAAGGTGACCCCAGATGTGAAGTACACGAAGACAAAGCCCTTACAGCTGGTGGGCAACGGTGCCTCTCCTTTTTTTTTGCCCGTTCCCAGCAGCACCGGTGAGAGCTGAGCTACCCACCTCTGTCTCCATGGTCCGGGTGGCCACCACACTCTTCCCCTTGGAGAACTACACGCTCGACACAGCTGACTACTTCTTCAACTGCTGTGGCTGGTGCCTGCCTGCCGTGGGGACCCAGGGGCAGCCTGGGGAGCCGGGACCCCCAGGTACGGTGCTGCCTATCTTACCTAAAATACCTCCACTCAGCCGAAGCACCTAAACCGTATCAAGGAATCTTCTTTTAGTTCAAGACTTGTACAGTGAAGTGATTACACCTTGTGGAAAGCCAGAGTGAAAAAGTGGGGTGCTAGCCACATTCCAGAAGTTATAAAACACCAATATGAGGAGAAAAGCCCCAAAAAGGAGCTTCCTTCTCATGGCACTCACTTTGGGGACTGTGCTGGCATTGGGGCATGTGCAGAGAAAAGTACCTTGTACCCCATCACTGTTGGTGGGTGTCCCACATGGCCATACTCTTCAATTCTCTGTCCCTGTGTCCGATTTACTTTCACATTCACTTCAACCATGATTTTGTGACCCTCAAAACTACCTGCGAGCAGTTTTGTGTCCTTGCTGAAGTTTTACGATAGAATCCTCTTTTTTCTTGGATTTATTTTTCTCCTTGTAAAAGAGGAAGTTACATACAAAAATAATTTTGGGTTCAGATTTTACCTTTTAAAATAAATACTTGCTCTCAGATGAGGCAGCTCTGTATTGAGCAGCTAAATATTTTATAAGACATACTCTGTCTCTTCTTTCTACTACTAAAGTACTAATCTGTAGAGCACCTAATTCTAATAGTGCTATAATGAATAGTGCTTTAGTCTGCAAGTGTTCACTTTAATAGCACTAATACTGGAGACAGAGACTATTCATCTGAGGAAAGGTGGTAAAATTGTGAAATAATTTCCTTTTAATCGAGGGATTTTCACTTCCCATAGCCCTGGAGGGATCAGCTAATGGAAACTGTAGTGGCTGCAGAGGGAGTTTGCACTCAGACCTCTCTGGAGCATTGATGGAAAAGTCCTTGTGTCAAATGGGTTGTGTTGTGATAATTGAAGCTGCTACAGTCTGCTCCCAGACGTTCACCAGGAGTCTCTAGATTCCCAAGTGGACAAAAAAGTAAAGAAAAGACTGAAGCCAGTTTGCTTGCTTTTCAATCCATCCTGTATGCAGCATGGAGCTGTCTGCCAGGTTCTACTTTTATATTTGCAGACTTAATTCTTTTTAAGCAGAGGGACAGTTACGAACCTATGGGAGTTCTGTAGATGCACTGAAGTATTACAGACAGATTACTTCCGCCGTTTTATGAATGTCTGAGCACCTGGGGCTCTGAGGCAGCTCAAAGTTGGTTTAAAAAAGTCTTTAACTATGGCCAAGAGTGAAATGCAACTAAGATCTTGGGTTTGTAGGAGCTGAAGGGCAAAGGTTGGGGAGCTGTGTGCCCGACCAGGGGACCTGGGAGCACACACCCCATTAATCTCAGCACAAGCAGCATGGTGTTGCCCCTACCAGCCATCCTCGCCTTTCACCCCACTGTCGGGTTTCAGTGTCTGCAAGTTAAAAGCTTTGAGCTATTGTGGTGGTTTAAACCACT
>NW_008617111.1:0-26210 GCF_000691845.1 Merops nubicus | reverse complement strand
CTGGCGGAAGAAAGAGGCGTACCTGGAAAGCCTCTCTGAAATTCGGAATGGTTTTTAGAGCGAAGCTGTGCTGGCCTCAGAGCTGAGCCGGGTGCTTGGTCCCGAGGGCCTGTTTTTGTTACAGGGTCTCATCTGCAAGCTGCCTGCCAAGGACAGTTTTCTTCTGCGAGAACAAAGCCCCAAACTGTCAGACCGTATGAGGCTGGGGAAGAGCTGAGGCAATGGAGAAAAGCATGCAGAACAGAAAGGCTTGAGAGCCCAGTTCGTACTGGTCTTACCAGACTGTCACTGAGAATTGCGTTAGTAATACATACCTGAGCATCTCTGCTCATGAGTGACTTCTGCACACATGCTCGCACACTCAAAGCCAAAATTTGAAATCACGGAGAAAAAAAGTTTTCTTCAGTGGAAAGACTGTTCCCTTCTTTACATGAGTTTTATCTTTATACAATATTGCACAGCACAGTATTGTTTGCACTGTTCTGAGTAAGTATTAGAGTAAAGTAAGTAAAGTAAGAACTTAACTTCTGGTTGATGAATATAGAAAATGTCGGTAAAACATGCATCCGCTGAAAGCCAAGGATGCCCTTCCCCAATTTTAACTCATTTTACAATGAGCTATGACATGAATTGCAGCCTGTCTTCATAGATTAAAACACGTGGCAGATCAATGCTTGCCCTGGAAATGGGGGGGGGGTGTGCTTCCAGAATCCCTTTTGTAAATAACTTCCATACTCTGAACAGCCATGCTGACAGAAATCCCACAAAGCGGGTCTCCTCTGCTGATGGATTATTTCTGCTGGCTTCTGGGACAGTAACATGGTTCCCACAGGGCATGTTCCAGAGAGAGTGGTGCAAAACAAAACTAAAGTCACGAGGGAGGTTTCTGATTCACTGCCTATAGCTGTAAAACAGATCCTATTCTTCAGAATTAGGAAAGGTTCTAAGTCAAAAGTAGAGTTGTACATGCGACATCTCAGTAACCCCCTGATTACGTACGGCTTGATGCAGTCTGCCACCTGGGGGCTCCTCTCCAGACACAACACCAAGTACACATGGAGCAGCATTTCTGGTGTGAAGCTGCCACTGTGCAGATTAAGAGAGAGAGTAGATAATCATAGAATCATAGAATCCTTTAGGTTGGAAGGGACCTCCAAGATCATCAAGTCCAACCATTCAGCCATTAGGGCTCTAAAGTCCTCTGTCAGTCTGTACCTTGTCAGACCTCAGGATTCTCCCATGGAGACCTGTTTCATACTAGCTTACCACGCCAGGATGTCACTGACAAAGTTATTTCTGACCTCTTCTCTGTCATTACAGACAGATCCTGTGCCAGGACATTTCCAAGGACTCTGGTGCCTCTGCACAGGCAAATAAATCCCTTTATGAAGGTCTCTATGGCCCCAAGACTTGATTAATCCTGCTGAGCTCCCAGCACCCTCCAGGCGAGCTCAGGTAAGACATGCAGGTTTCCTTCGCCCCCTGTGTAATTGATAATCTGGCTTTCCTCAGGGTCATTTAAAATCTGAGTCAAGCTCTCAAGCTCTTGATGTGCATGTTTTCCACTGATGAGATGGGAGCAGTGAGTAACTACACTCCCAAGTTAAAAGTCTCAGCATATCAGAATTTAAACTACTCGTCTCAGTCTTTTGTTGTTGTGGTGGTGGTAGTGGTTGTGGTGGTGGTGGTGGTTGTGGTGGTGGTGGTGATCAGGCCATCATAAAATTCTAGCTGCTCAGAGGGTTATATTTTAAGCCTGAGCAATGTTCATTAATTTGGAAAGTAAGCAACATGGACTTCAGGACACCTGAGGATGGAAACCTCAGTGTAAGCACAGGTTCAGTGTTGAAGGAGCACCACTCCAATGCAGATTCCTTATTCTACTGACTTATCACTAACACAAAATAGTCTTGATCAATACAAAGTCATGAGCTATAAGCAATATTATCCTATCCTGAGGTATTTAAGTTCAGAAAACTTGGTTAATTTTTGTTAAGATTGCCTTTCTGACCTTTGCATGTGCAAAGTACTGGTTTATTTCACTCCCCTGCAACTTCTTATCTGCAATGTTTTCCAAGGCATCTTATTTCCTACTAATCAAACTAAAGCTAAGTTTAAAAAATTCTGCCTGTTGTTATTCATATTGGGGGAGCAGCGACTCAAAAGAGAACTATCTTGCTATTTTCCTATATCATTTTTCTGCAATAAAAGACTAAACCATAGGCCTAACCTGGTCAGATCCCTCCTTCGAGGAAAAAAAAAACCCCAGTAATTATTTTGATCTGTGTTTTAATCTTGGAAAAGCTCTAATTACATGGTCTCCAGTTGTAATGAATGTGTGCTTATTTTATCTCACTTTGTCTTTACCTCACCTTGTCTTCGTGACTTCATTCTTTTTGCCCACAAGGAGAAGAACCCACACATCAAAATGTCCTTACCCACTTCAGTCTGCTCTCAGTGCTGAATGCCAGCGTTACACGGCGGGTTTAGTTTTAATTTGATCAGACAAGAACCTTCTAGACAGCCTTCACAGGCTCCTTCAGTCAAGCCACAGAATGTGGCTGCTTTGGTCTCTTCCCTTTGCATGTCCTACCAATATTCTCCCAGTGTCATTGTTACCATCTTACTCTTGAAGATCTTTCATCTATGGGAATTCTGTAATAAGGCCTCTCGTCCCTTTATCAGCTTTCTTGCGTGGCATTCCAGCTATTATCATAGGAACATTATATACTAGAACTTTTTATGTTCATAAATCTCTACTGAAGTTTGAGCAGTGATACAGTTACTGCATTGTGACTAGATTCAGTCTTCAGCTGGAAGTCCAGCAGAACCATGTCCTCTCTACTAGCCTAGTTTCTTACTGAAAGCACTCTCCACCTTATCCCTTGACCCTTATATTCATGACTATCGAATGGCCAGTTCCAAAAAGAGACTGCCCTAGAGCTTATAGCCAAAATAGTCTCCTACATACAGGTGATCTGATATAAATACTGAGTTTCAAACATGACAAAGTATTGTAGGCACTGAACACTGTAAGCCATTCTGCAAACAGGAAGCATTGCTGTCATAATATTTTTTATGTATAAAATTAAAACGTGCCCTCATAAAAGGGAAGGAGTTAGGATCCTGGGTGAACGAGGTCACTGAAATTCCTTCTTTTTTAACGTATAGTCAGTGAAGGGAATGAAACATTCGAACTCTCTCTGGAGGATTTCTAAATATGGATCTCCTGAAAGTGGAAAACGCGGTTTTTATTGTGATGGAGGCTGAACACTGGTGTAGGTTGCTCACTCAAGTAGGTGTCTGGGGAGTTTCCACCTGTGGAGATAGCAAGAGTGCAACAGGACATGGTCCTGGACAACCTGATCTAGGTGACCCTGTTTGAGTACATGATTTCAAGACTTCCCTTCCAACCTCCATGACTGTGATTTCTATTAATTTTATTAGAAGTTGAAACAGTACTCAAAAAAAGTGTCCTTGTCATTGCTCAGGACTAGGCAGCTGAATTTCAAGTTCATCTGGGCCTACGATGTGGACACTGGATCCTACCTTAAGTTCCCAGTTTAGGCAGACATTCAGAAATAAGATCAGCATATTTTAGCAGTTATTTGAGGAAGCTAACTTCTACAGGGTGAATATTTTGTATGCTAAAGGCTTATTTTTTTGCCATTGTCACGTTACTTTTTAGTCACCTTTAAACGCTGGAAGTAGGGAGCAATAAAATTGTATGGCACATTAAGGACTTTTTATTTTACATTTTAAGAGAATGATCCTATCCTCCAATTTCATTCCTGGCAAAGTCATTCAATTTACTAGTATGACAGGAAGAGCTTACATGGATTTCCCTGTGCATTAGAGACTTGTTGCGGAAACTTGACTTTGCAAAGAAAAATTATGTTATTGTGTGCTGTTGGTCTGTATTTCTGTAACCAGGATGATTTCACCACTTTCATAACAAGTAATTCCACTGCAGTGAACCAGGGGGGCTTTTTAATTAAAGATATTGTATATGCAGAGCCAGATCTTTCTCCAGAACAGAGAGTAATCAATTCTTGGAAAAGCAGAGTTCTTGTAGGTGAAATGTAGTAATGCCCTCAGGCTCTGGTTCCTGCTCTGTTGCAATAATTGCTATTAAAAAGCTCACACAGTATGGTAGATGAACATTGGACAGCTTTAGAATCCAGAGAAACACCCCAAAATGCATACATGTGCTTATCTGTTCCAAAGAGAAGTTGAGCAAATGTGGCAGAAGGCCAGCACAGTCAATGTGGAGCTCCTGACTGAGCTCGGACACAAAGAAGGACCCAGAAGGTGGAAGCAGGGACAGGCTGTTTGAGAGCAACACAAAGATTTTGCCTGCACTTCAGAGTAGAGTTTGCAAAGCCAAAGCTCAGCTAGCGGTGAAGCTAGCCAAGGAGGGAAGGGCAACAAGAAAGGGGATCGTAAGTACTTTGGCAGCTGAAGACAAGGTAAGGAGCATGTGGGCCCATTGCTCAAGGGGGCAGGGGACCTTGTGACCAGGGACATGAGAAAGGACAAGGTACTCAAGGGCTTTCTTGCCTCAGTTTACACTGGTAAGGCTTGTCCTTAGGCTTCCTAAGTCCCCCAAGCCCACTATCAGACTCTGTGGGACTGATGTAGGACCCACAGTAGAGGAACAGAGAATTTGGGATCACTCAGCCTTCTTCAGATACACACAAGAACTCAGACTCAGTTGGGATAGGACAAATGGCAGCAGACACAAGCTGGAGCATGGGAAATTCCAGTTGGATATTAGGGGGAAAAATCACCATGAGGGTAGCCAAACACTCGAATATGTTGCCCCGAGGGGTTGTGAGATCTTCATATTTGGAGGTGTTCAAGATTTGAATAGAAGAGTCTCTAAGCAATCTGACCTAATTAGACATGCTGTTACCAGGGAGCTGGACTATATGAGCTCTGGAGGTCATCTGTGATTCTATGAACTTTACCTTGGTTTATAACCTCATATAACAAATACTTCTGTCTCTACATTCTTTACATGCACCATGACACAATGTAACCAGAACAGGTGAGAGAGAGCAGTTCCCAGAACATACGTGTTACAGCATCAAAATATACACACTGGAAAACTAGCCTGCTCTGCACAGACCAGTCATGCAGCTTCCACATGGAGCTGTGTGCCTTTCCATGATGAATGTGATGTAATTGATAGTTACAGCCTGCATGAAAAGAATGGTGGGCTTAGACATTCAAAACAAGCAGCAGTGGGGAGATACTGAATTTTAATCCTCTGCCACTACTTCTTCTTTCTCGTCTTCAAAATGCAGTCATGTACAAGTTAAACTGTAGGCCCAGTCTCATTTCACCTTCCATTTTTCATTGCTCACTACCATGTTGAGTTTTTGTGGAGCTCTGACAAGCTAATATTTCCATTAAAACCACCTGAGATGTTATTCAAGCGAGTACACAGAGATTAATATGAGGCTAAAGGAACTTTACCATGCTAATGCATTTACCTTTCTAGTGTTTTATCTTTCATGTTTTATCAGAGGGGGAGGAGGGAGAAGCAGATATTCCCTCAGCCTCAGAAACTTCTTCATGCAGCTTGGTGGCTCCTATTGCACTGTACCTCGGCAGCGGAGCTGTGCAGTCTGCGTTAACCCACTGGAGCCATGCACCAGAATTGCTTGGTAGCAAACTTTTCAGGTTGCAGCATCTTCATGTCAACAATCATCTGCCAGCACTTGCAGAACATCCAACACAGCAGATTTCAAGCAAGAGTTCTTGAGATGGGAGCTTGAATAATTGCATATTAATTGTGCATTACGTTAGGGATCCTTAAATAGTTCTGAAGACACAGAAAATATTGCATGCAGCCAACTAAAATTTAGAGTCAAGTTGTGAATCAAAGTTTCCTACTTGCAACTTGGAGTACTGTACAATGGATATAAACATACTAGGGATTTTGTAGTGAACTATCAGTACAATGTAGTGTTAGAGCATTTTTCATAAATATGTGTCGTAACAGAGTCCAGTAATAAAACTAAAATGTTTTTCTATGTTACTGAAACATGACTGACCATAAAGTTTTAAATACATGCCAGAATTTACAGAACAAAAAAAAGGTAAAAAGGTAATCTAAGGAGTTTAGAGGATCTTTTACTGCCCAGTTAAGGATTTTCCAAGTGGAAAGTCAAGTGCCTTTTGTTGTACCGTTTGGTTACTTCCAGATGTGTAAGGCGCCGAAGCCTGCGCTGCCACGTCCGTAGTACTCGGGCTGTGCAAACCACACCATTCATTTATATTACTGTAGCATCATAAACTGGGTCAGAGAATTTGAGTTCACCAAACTCAGATTTACAAATGGAAGACATACTTGTGGAAAAAGAAGACAAAAGGAAGAAATGCAGTTTCATAACATCAGGGATGACATGTGCTTTAAAGCCAACTTCTCATAGTCTGCTGTATCATTCCTGGAATAGATATTAAGTGTAGTTTAACCAAGCTACTTTTTATTTGGAACACTCAGTCAGTTTCTCTTGATATGCTACTCTCTACATATTTCTAATTTTTTTTTTAAGTTGAAACAAGACTCTGAGCAATAACTGGCTGAGTCCCAATATGGTCCCAACTATATGGCCACAACAATCTTATGTATGGTGGTTGGGAACCATCAGCTGTAAATATGGAACATAGGCCCCTGGAATCAGTTTAATGTCCTTGTAAATTTTCTGTGTTTAACTAAAAAAAATATTTGTTTTCATAGTTGCTTTTTTCTTTAAGAGGAAATGGAATGAACCTCTGAAGACAGCAGCCATCTATCACATGGAAAATGTTCTATTGTCATTGCCATATTTCAGATTTACAACAGGCAAGCTGCCAACTAACCTCTAGCACTCTGCTCTTCTAAACATACGCTAAGTTTTAAAACAAAACCAGACTATAGCAATACTCACATTTCAAAACGTTCAAACGATGATAAAACTATGAAAAAACTTATTCAGATCCCCTCAGCTGCTAGACTTCATGAAAAGAAATAAAATCATTAAACCGTATCATCCAATTACTTGTTTTGGTGCCACAGAAGCACTAAGTGTGACCATGACTAGTAAATGTGGCAAATACAAGAGGAAAAATTAATAACAATCTCTATTTTCATATATGGTTTCTAATCTAAAAAAAGGAATAAAGTGTTGGTCATCTTTGCTTAAGAACCCTGTATTGAAAACTCATACTTGAATGACCTGAAGGAGGTAAAATCTGACTAGTATTTGCAACTTGGACTTCATCTATGTTTGCCATTTATGCTGCAGACCCAGCTTTCACCACAACAAAGACACAAGCCAAGCCTGGGGCAAAATGAATTTATGTGATCTACAAAGGAAATGATCTCTAAACCACAGAGACCACACTGTCTACCTGTGACCTTGCTAGGGGAGCAGTGCTTAATGGTATTAAAACATATGTATTGAGTTCTAAGCAGTCTCTGCAAATAGTCTTGGAAATGTTTTTCATCTTCCAAAGAACAGTGAATATTCAAATACCCTCCCCCCATACTGATACTGAGAATTCGATTCATTTTTTTTTTTGTATAGGTTCACAATTTGACTTTAAGATCCAATGTCTATTTGCCAGAATGATTCTTCAAGCTTTAGTTATCTTTTCTGGCCCATCTCCTCTCCGATTTGTGCTGCCAGCTAATCTAACCAACGATGACAAAGGAGAGATTAAACCTGGTCATTAAATGTGGTAACGCCTGCCAGCACAGATCTACAATCTTCATTTCCCACCTTCACTTTTAAGCAGGGATTCTATTAAAGCCAAGAGGAGCCTCAGGATGTCAGTATACTCTCACTCTACACTCAGCATCTGGCTTCCCTTCTTTAGACTCTTCCTTCCTCCTCACAGGCTTGAACCTGGTTGTCAGAACAGAGATCCCACCATAAAAGTTTGAGGCTTTCATCGAAGCCATTAAATTTCCATGAAACTTAGCCCCTGGCACTCTCCAGCAGCATTGTTGTACTGCAGCCTGGGGACTCCTTCTGAGATAACAGCCCTAATACAGTGACAACATCCAGGCTTGCAGCCAGGACTAATACTCTTTAAGCAATCACATACTGCTCTAATACTTGTCAACCTTAGTGCAAGAAGCTCTTTCATTTTAGTAGCTATCTTTGTAAGTCTGCTGGGTCCATGTTGCTGTTAGAAGGCATTGCGTTCCCAATAAGCCTGGATGGAGAGGGAGGCCTAAAGGGCATACATACTATCTGCCCACCTCTAATTCCAAAGACTACAGGGCCTGGCATCTCCCTGTCCTCAGAGAATTCAGTCTGCTGGCCCCTGTCCTATAGTCCCTCTACACAACCTGTGCTATTTTTCCTCAGGCTACTTCCTACCATGCTTCTACCATAGGCCCCAGTCTAGGGACAGTCTTTAGTTTCTCCCTAGCAGGGAGAAACCTTCTGCTTTTAGGAACTTTTTACCTTCAATTATAAAGGACTAGTCAAGCATAGAAGAAAAGAAGAATTTTGTCTCTTCCTTAACCTTGTAACATACCCTACCAAAAGCTTCATTTCCTCCTATAGCTACATATATCTTTCAAAAGAAGTCCTGAAATATGGTGTTTCTGAACTGATGATGGTTTCTGCTCACTGTATTAATGCTTGGTCAAAGTGTGAGGCAGCAAAAAGGAAACCCACAGAGTTTTTCACTGGGTTCATTCCACACATTACTGCAGAGAGATGTGAGGTACCAGGCCCAGTCCCAAAAACACTGCTGTACAGACAATAGGCACGGTTTTATTGATACTATCCAATTTCTACTGTCAGAAAACCAAACAATTCACACTACTTAATTTAAAATGTATTCACACTACTCAGATAGGGTTTGTTCATTACCACATGAACATTCACAAGGCAAATGTCAGTAAGAATGGAAACCATAAGATCAGACCCATATATCCAAAAATTAAACCTGCAAAGGTTATATGAAATGTTACATATTTGCTGAGGAATAAAGTGTTCGTTTGTAGTGAATTGTGAAATAGACACTACTAGAGGGAAATAATTATGAAACACATTGACTGTGAAAATTAAACACAAAACAAGAACATAGCATGGCAGTATCTTCCTTACTTGTATAACCATCAGGCCCTGAGAGCATACAGAACCTCACATATGTGTTGAAACAGGTCAGTGTTATCTTGCCTGATAAGGAATATAGAATGAAGAGCTGATTCTGGAAAATTAACCTAAGGCAAAGAAAAGGTTTTTTCCAAGATATAATGTTAGAAATGCAGGTAGATGGCTTTTTAAAAGAAAATTTGCTGAAATTTCTTGGCAATTCAGATATGCAGAGAGCATAGAAAAAAACATATTCGGAAGTCAGCATTATACTCCTTTTTATATTTTTTTCTGCTGGCTCTGAGACTGCATAAGAGGCAGTCGAACAAACATTGACAAACACTAAGTTTCATACATTTTCTGAAAACCCTACTCTCCTTAGGACCTTCTTACTCAAGGAGGAGCACTACAAACACTGATATTTCATAATAAAAATGAGTAATTGTATTATGGAAATATCTAATAAAATTTTAAGACTGAAAAGTTCAGTGAAAATGAAAATTATTTATGATGCAGTAATACAATATCCCACATAACTGCAAGAAGAGATCTTTTAGTATTTATATGTTAATGGAAATATGGACTATAGGTTCTCCGAATTTTCATTGAAACAGATTTAATTTTGACTTGTTTATTGTTCATTTTCCATGTATCCCAGTGAATCCCAGTTGCAAGAAATCTACCTGTGTAGCGATGAACACCATTGAGGTTTGCGAGGCCACACTGGCTGAACCACCACCCAGTGCTGTCGCTGAAGTTACTGCAGCTCCTCACAGGCTGTTCTTTAATAGTGCACAATGGCCTGCAGCCATCATTGTCAACATCAAAGGTGCTGAAAGGCATTGCATTCTGGTTGTCTTCTTTTCTATATCCTCTAAATGCATCACCTAAGTAAAACAGATAAAGCAGAAGGATAAAAGGGCTACTTATGGAGAAACATAACATTTCTTCTTGCATATATTGCAAACTTTTCCTCTGAATTTATTAGAGAAATAGATTTCTTCAAAAGTGGATCAAAAGTACCAAATAATGAGCTGGCAATGTGTTAAAGTCATATGGAAGAAAAAGTATAAAATTCTGAGAAGTATGGAAGAAGTTGAAATTTGATGAAATGTTTATATTGTTGTTGCTTTTACTGAGCACACCAGCTATGAAGGTAAAAGATTCTGCCCTTAAAGACAGTAGAAGAAAAGATAAAAGAAACTAAAAACACGTTGTTAACTTCAGATTTTCCAGTGATGTGCCCAAAGCCCCAGAGTGATTCGGGGGATAAAACGGAACTGTTAAAACACAAAGGTCAGTGATTACCAGTTCTGTTGTCTTACTGAAGAAGTACTGTTTGCTACAAATACAGGTAAAGTACCATCACATTTAGAATATAATTATTCTATTGGTAATAAGGAATATTCTTGCATATTACTAAACATGCAGAAAAAGTAGTAAGACAGCGCAATACTTAACACAAACCTCTGCACATTTGGTATAGCTATGATATACATGCAAACACACACAAAATTCCTTATGTATTATATTTATATATTTTGTAGACTTGAACCCATTAAAGTTCCATTATTTTCTTTCTTCATTTTTTTTTAAATGAGTGTTTATTCAATTATTACATTAAAGGACCTGATGCAATAGAATAAAGTGATTTCTTACTCTGTAGAGACTGATGCTGCATAATCAATCACTACGTCATTAACTATTTCTCTGACTAAATGTTCATTATCATCGAATAGAGAAAAACAGATTTAAAATAAACATTTTTTGAAGTTATCTTAATTATTACTCTTTGAATGCATTTTTTCACATTAATACTTTAAATACTTTAAAGGAGGAGGTTTTTACCAGCATTTCCTGAATAACGCCCCAAATGGATCTTAAAAGAACATGCTTCATCCTCAATCCAAAATCCATCATATGAGGCATAGGCACGCTTGTCATCTTCTGATTCCAAATCCACATAAAGACTGAAGCTAGTGGCTTTTTGATTTACTATGTGAAAAATTTTCCTCAGTCCAAGCCAAAATTCCCCTAAAACAGAAATATAACATAGAGTCAATAAAGTTCTAGGAATAGAAAGTGTAATAGAAAAAATCCATTCTCCTAGTTTTTCTACTTTCCTTTCTGAACCAAGTGTAATAGAAGCTGTGTGATAGGCTTATGGTCCTTTGAACAACTATTGAAGATACAGAGTAATCTTCTTACTTGATTGGGAAACCCATAAAAAGAGTTCCCATGTGTGCATCAAATTTTTTCCCTATGACATTTTTAGAAAATTGTCCACATGTCCCTTTCAAGCATAAATCTTGAATTTCTCCTTTGCCTGGAGAAAAGGAGACTGAGGGGTGACCTCATCAATGTTTACAAATATGTAAAGGGTGAGTGTCAGAAAGATGGGATTAAGCTTTTTTCAGTGATGACCTATGATAGGACAAGGGGTAATGGGTGCAAATTGGAGCATAGGAGGTTCAAGGTGAATATCAGGAAAAATTTTTTCACTGTGAGGGTGCCGGAGCACTGGAACAGGCTGCCCAGAGAGGCTGTGGAGTCTCCTTCACTGGAGTCATTCAAAACCCGCCTGGACGCCTTCCTGTGTGATGTACTCTAGGTGACCCTGCTCTGGCAGGGGGGGTGGACTAGATGATCTTTCGAGGTCCCTTCCAACCCCTAATGATTCTATGATTCTATGATCTTCCATATACCTTAGAAGGCCTCAAAAACTCATGTGCTAAATAGCCACTTGATTAAACAGAATTCAGTAGTGTTTCTATTTACAATACTGAGAAATAATAAATGTTAACGTTCTATGAAATGCAACAAAGCTCACACCCTGTTCTCGAGATGTGCTGCCTCTGTAAATCACACTTTTTCCCTGAAAGGCTGCCCTGTATGGGCTGTGTTTTTTTGTATAGTTGAAAGTTTGCCTGCTTCCATTGCAATCCCAAATAAACTCTTGAAAAAAGCAACTGGTTTTAGACTAGCTGAATGAAAGGTGGCAGTAAAAAAGTAATATCACAGTGGTGCTGGTGTTTCCATCCTGTTTCTAACTTTGCATGCCCTGTGGTGAAATATTACTGATTTTTCTTTGCTTTAAGGAAATATTTTGCAAATGTGATGAAAACCAACTAAGGCTTCTTTTTAAAAAATAAATCTGAAACAGGGGGAAATACAATTTATGCATTATTTCAGGAAGAAAATATTACAATTTAAACACCTCTTGTGAGACTAAATAAGGACGATGGCTGAAGACTCAGTACGGTGATAGTCCTTACTGAGATCACACATTAGATTTGATGAGCAAGACCCTCTTAAGCATAAATAAGACTTTTAAGAAAAAAGAACTTTAGTCTCTATACTACTAAAAATCCCACACAACTTAGTGGCATGTCATTTACATAAAGACAGCAGAAACATTTAAAAATAATACCAGAACGGTCACCAAATCCATCCAGATATTCAGACCATGTTCTCTGAAATGGAATGATTCCATCAGTTCTCTTCTGAACCACAGTCCATCCACCTCCTTGAAAATCCATGTCACACAGAACCTAAAACAGACATAGATACAATTAAGTGTTCTTGAAGCAACTGTTAGGAAGAAAACATTGTACTTAAAGGTATTCAGAGTTTTGCTAAGCAACATAGCTTTCAACTGTCTTAGCAAAAAGCTCAAAGAAAATAAAAAATAAACTTGCAGTATTTTCTATATATGTTCTTCTTGTGCTGCTTGATTTGGATGTTTCCTTAACCAGTAGAAATTGTTGTGTGCAAATCTCTGCTCATATCAGATATAATAAATAAGCTTTGATAAATGTCACTGGGTATTAATAACAGCATGAAGTGGGAGCAACATGTAATTATGTCAGGTATTAATCATGCAAAATATTACAGATACAGGCACTAGACACCAAATATACCTTTATTTCAGCAAAGCAAAATAGACACAACTTCTTATGTGTTCTCCCTCACCATCATACCTTCTTCCCCAGAAATACTGTGCTTGTGGTGCCTGGGAAATATAGAGCCTTTAATAAAGGTGAGGAAAGGAAAAGAGTAATAGCAATAACTCAGTATATAATAATTCATGCTGGAGCAGCAACTCTACCTATAAAAGGGCCCCAATCCAGGCAAGTCCCAATGTGAACATTTAACATCCTGCAACTGAGCAGTCCCACTGAATGCATAAATCAGCTCTCAGATTTATGAGTCCTTATGTGTCTTTGCTAAAATTTGTGCTCAACAGCATGTCAAATGGCAGTGGTCCAGCTGCCCTCTGCTTTGCTATGGGATATCACATTATGTGGCACATTTTCTCCTCAGCCCATTTAACTTTAGACAGGTAAATGAGTTCCCTAAATTAGGAATCTCATTGCCCTTGTCTCCCCTGCAATCCCCCTTATAGAGAGAACTGTGCATTCATAGTGTGGCTCTGGGAAACCAAGATGAAAATCACCTCTGCAGGTGTTACTCACCTCCACTGCATACACTAAAGGGTCTCTGGACCCTCAGCTGCTCTCTAATGATTTCAGCTAAGTGCCTAAAGCTAAGTGGGATGTACCCAAGTCACTCTGGGCATTCTTCAGGTATGTCCCCAATGCCAGAACTTGACCAGTTCCAACAGGGATTAGAAAATCTGGGCATCCTAGTATAGAAAGATGCATATTGCACATTTAGACACTGCACCACCTAAACTGTTCAAAGTAGTTCCAGGGGATACTTAATTATTATTTAGAAAGAGAGGCTTATTTGTAAGATTCTCCCAATGTGACTAATATCAGGTGAATTACCCTGGAAATGCTTGCAGCTATGGAGCTATAAGCTACTTGTGATAACAAAAGTAAGTTCAGAATATCAGTAAATCATAACATTAAGCAGATGCACAAGTGCTGAGTGAAGTAGGAATTTTATGTTCATGTTACAGGGAATGTACACAACGAAACATGTTCCAGAAAAGATAATTTTGCAGTATTAACCAGTTGCTAAAAGTAGAGTCTAGGTGGAAGTCAGTTTAACCCTTACAAAATTGTGGCAGTCTAAGCTGTATGTTGGACCGCCTTGCCTGTACTAGTCAGATATTTTTTTTTGTGAAACCAAAGACTTGGTCCTTGTCAGGCACACATAATATTCAGAACCGCTGTGACGGAACAAGATCTTCTCTATGTACAATTAAAAAGTAACAAAACAGAGCTGAAATGTGGTCTCATACAACCTGGGAAATCTTCAAGAAAATCAATGCTATCGGATGACTTAACAATCCTTGCAACACAAATACTGAATGAATTGCAGTAAGGGTCATGTGCATGAAAGAAAATTAGGGGCTTACTTCCCTGGAGAATGACATGCTTATTTCAGTCACCCAAGGAGGGTGGAACAGGAATAAAAAGAAATGCAGAAGATTCCAAAATGAATATTTAGATGTAAATACCTAAAACTCATTTAAAATAATCCCATTGCCTCATCCAGTGTCTTGAGAAGACGATTGCATGCTTGGCTACTGCTCTCGCTATGACTCAGAAACACAAAGAGGAGCCCACTTGGTCACAACATTAATCTTCAGCCCAATATAAATCACTGGGAGTGTTGGTAGTTCTCAGAAGGAGCAGATTTGTTTCTACACGAAAGGTCATGAGCCAGCTAGATATGGCATCAAAATATACACCAGCTAAGTAAAAATATGAGAGATACATAAAAGACAGTCGTCACTATGCTGCTTCTTAACACTTGATATGTTGGAAATTATGCAATTTTATTTCTTAAAGCCTTATAATAATTAATCCACTTTATATCTTGTTCTGTGTCTCATATCTTGTGTAAGGTATGAGGGGCATGACTGTGCCAGGTACAATTTAAATTAAATGAGCAGGAGGATGCTTCTACTGAATATTTCTTTCCTTTCCATCTTTAATGTGTCTAAGAGGTATATTTCAAACAACTGTTTTGTCTGATCTGCCTTAGAAATATCATTGGTCTAATTTTACTCATTGACAAATGTATCAGAAAATGATCATCATGCAGATATCCAGAAGTGGAATTTGGTTTAATTGCCTCATGCTAGAATGCTCAGACAAAAGCCCATTTGGGAGTAATTTTTTTAAGATGATGAGAACCTGCCACTACCACTGAAAGTGGATATTCTTAGAGCTCCTGGAATTCAGGTTTCAATAAGCTCAAGTTAAACATCAAAATCTATACTCACTTTTGAAAGCATGAGGTTTCAAATGTGAAAACATGTGAACAGGATCAGTTTGTATAAATAGTTTTCCTTGTTTATCTGGTATCTTTATGCTAATGATTCTAAAGACATTTGCTTTAGTTTCGGTTACATTTAAAAGACAGCTTATTGCAGAAAAGGTTGTCATATAAATAAATTGTTTCATGCTGGCTTTCTTTTGTGTTTGGTGTCTTTCGTTTTGTTTTTTTTTTTAGCTACATATTATGCTTCTCTGCCTTTTTGTAATTTTCTTATTTTGCTAGTCTGCAGATCTGCAGATCTTCCAGATCTCTTGCCTGTTAGTCTTCTAAAAGGCATTACAGTTTCTTGTTTATGTTTAATGTCTTGATATTTTTGTTCATCTATAATTTCTCTTGTGCCCTTTTTATGCTTGAGCACATGGAAGAATTTGCATTAAACAGTTTTTCTTAAAACAACACTCTTTATGGAACATATATTTTAGATATTTTTCTCTGAAAACTTTTTAGCACTATCTTTTCCATTTTATGTAAAATCTACCAAATGAGAAAACAGACACTTTTCTTCTTGTTAGTTATTTATTTTAATCAAATTATTATGATTTTGGCTTTTGTTTCTTGTTCTCCTAGAGGAACTTTTCCACTCATATAACTGATACACAAATTTTGGCAGTAATTTTAAATGTGGAAAAGTGTCTAAGATATTTCTGAAATGAAAAGAACTTTATAATTTCAGATTTATTTGCCAAAAAGCTATAAGTGAACTGAGGAATCACTTTTCTATCCTAGATTAGTCATACCCTCTCTCAGTAAGAATAATTTAGGTGAGAGACAAGTATTTCCTTAATGGAATCCCCCTCAATTCAGAAGAAATACTGAAAGAGATGCATTTTCTCCTATGGTTCATCCCGGGATGAGGCACAGGGCATTTTCTTCATGCTATAAAGATGGTTGTTCTGTGAACACGTCTACCTGTCCTTTCTTTGCCTGGAAGGAACTTGCTGATGTGTTACATATTTTTCTTCCCTGAGCTCGCTGCACTGGTTAGGGCAATTAACAGGTTTTTCTATCAGGAGTCTGCAGAACCAAGTTAATTTTTTGAGATCCCAGCATACTTCTGAAGCCCTTTCATAACCAGTCTGAGTTCTTTTTTTGTCACATTTTGTAGGGTTTCAATTGGCTAGAGATAAAGGGGTTCATCCTCCTGTGTTATATATAAAGGAAGACTATAAAGTTTTGCTATTTATTAATTGGCTTATATTCCACATTTTTTTTTCTCCCAAAACAAATGACCCCAGCATGTACTGCAAAGTCTTGAAAGTGCCATATCTGGCTTTCCACAATGCATAAGGACTTCCCTAAGTAGAACAGCCCAAAATGGAAATAGACAGACAAAGCAAAATATTCCTTGTGTTTGCATGGATCTGAATGTGCTGACATTGAAGAAATGAACCCAATGATGAGCACTATAACTCTGAGGAATTACACAGAATACAAGTAAAAACATAGAAAAAACTAGAATGGCTTAGGTTGGAAGGGACCCTAGAGATCATCTAATCCAACCTCCCTGCCATGGGCAAGGACACCTCTCAACTAGACCAGGTTGCTCAAGGCCTCATCCAACCTGGCCTTAAACAGCTCCAGGCACCCACAGCCTCTCTGAGCAATATATTTGAAAGTCTTGCCACCCTCACACTGAAGGACTTCTTCGTAAGATCTAGTCTAAACCTACTTTCCTTCAATTTAAAACCATTTCCTTGTCCTGCTGCTGGACACTCTTGTGAAAAGTCCCTCTCCAGCCTTCCTGTAGGTTCCCTTCAGGTGTTGGAAGGCAGCTATAAGGTCCCCCCAGAGTCTTCTCTTCTCCAGGCTGAACAATCCCAGTGCCCTCAGGTAGCAATTGGAAGCACGACTGCTGCAGTTCATGCTGAATTTTATTCTTCTTTCTTTGTCTTAAGAATGCATACCCTGCAAACTGGATATAAATCCTAAAAGTTTAGATGCTTCTCTGCTTCAGGACTGAATTATAATGATGCTCAGACAAGAGTAAGCATGTACACCTCAGACTATTGTATATCTACACCTATATTCAGATGACTGTACAATATCATGGCCCAAGCTATAGGCATCAGCAGAGTCACCTCTCTAGAGAAAGCAATGTTATACAACCATCCAGCAGAATCATTCAAAAAGCCAAAGGTCCCATTTTAGGAGCCAAATGGATCAGCCACTTGGCTCCTCAGTCTTCTACCTTTAAAATGGAAAAGAAGAGCAATTCTCAATCTGCAAAAAGGGTGCTGGAAAATACCTTAGGTTTTCCTCTTCAGTTCATTTTTCACTGTATATTGAAAATTATGATGGGATCTTATGACAGAAATTAAATTTCTTTGTAGAAAATGATACACTTGTCAAAGTTATAGTAATAGCAGACACATTTGGATGATTTAACAAATTTCTTATTCATCTGTTGAGAAATTCTCAAGGAAAACTTTATTAAATATATTCTGAGTGCATATTCTCAAGCAAATTGTGACTATCCTGAGAGATAAATTTATTACCTCAAAAGGATAATTTGATCCTTCTGGATGGATAATGTACAGACCAGTTGGAGTTTTTGAAACTGAACCAACAGTATCTTTAATGTCGGTGCAATCCAACCCTAGAGAACAAAGCATTTGGTGAAGTTTATGAGCAAAATATGTTAAAAAAAAACCACACAAATTCAGCTTAAGCACAGAAATATTATCTTTCTTAGTAGCATATGAATGATTTCAAATAGCATTTTTGTGTCACACAAACATTAAAATTGTGTTTTTCTGTGAATTTACCTTATAAATGAAAGTTCTCTGAATTCAATTAAGCTCAGAAAGAAGTATAAGTTATATTGTATAAAGAAAGTTCTAATCTTAACGGAAATTATACAGAAATTAAAGTTTATGTATCTGAGTAATGTAATAGATTTTATTTGGTTAACACTTGTCTGAGAAAAAGACGTATTATCTTTATCTGGGGAAGAATGTCTTTTTCCTGTGGGTATTAGTAAAAGCCTTCATATCATACTGTGTGCACAAAACCCCCTTTGTGTCTAAGCGCTGAGTTTGTGTTACACATACTCAAACAAGCAGTTTCTATGGCCAGGAGGACTCCTTAGCAGTAATGTCTCCTTTAGCTGGGATGGATGGACACTACAAAGAAGATCAACTGTCCAGAGTATGAGTGACTTCCATCCCATTTGAAGAAGGATATGGCCAATGCAGAGCACACTTCATTTCACTGCAAAAGGAAGTGCCACTTAGCAATGTCAGATCTCTTGCCAGCTGATGATCAGACTTGGTATTCTGCATACAAATCAACAAGACGCTAAACAGGATGCCCAGAATGATCATTTGCAGATCACTTCAAGCAGTATTTATGATGGCATTCTTAAACAGTTCACACATTTTCAAGAGTTTATATGTTATTAATGCAGAATGAATACTCTGTTATAACTGGTTACCTTTGATTTAATTAGTTCTTCTTAATAATATAAAGATGAAATAGGAAGAGGTCAAGCCTAAATGTGAAGAATACCTACCATGAGATTGAACTGCTTTATAAGGAACTGGATCCAAATGCTTTCTCAAAACTTCTGCATTTAAAAGAAGAAGTCTGTTCATCACTTCATTTACCTGCAAATTCAAAGACAAGGCCTTTAATTAGGTTACAATGAGGAATTTTACATTCTAAAGATGTTCTTTTTAACTTTCAGTAAATCTAACCTGAAGTTCATTTTTGTGATGTGTTAGTGACCCATACCTTCATTATGTGAATTGGTCTGGTTTTTTTTACTTTTTTCATTCAACATAATTTTTAGGCACAATTACATTTAATTCACAGAAAGTCCTTCAGTCTGATGTAGGCTTTTTATCTGTACTGAGTGATGCACAGTGCTTGCAAACTATTAGAATTAACAGTAATATAGATCATCTGCACAAACACGAGAGTGCTGGAGATGGCAACCAATGTGGAGGAATAGTCTTCCACTTACCCTGCTGCCACATAAGTCCCTAAGCTGTGGACCAGGTGGTGCCATCACTCCTCAGAGAAATGGACCTCACACACTACCTGAGGTGCAAGGAATGGTGATGGAGACTCTAATTCTACTGTCTTAATGACAATATAAATGCTTAATTTTCCACAGTTAGACAATACCTGTGATGACAAATAATATATAAAAATCTTTACGTTAAAGAAGAAAGTACCTGATTAGAAAGGTAGTCCAAAGAAGACTGTTGATCATCCATCATGTTTCTTACCATTTTTTTTGTACTTCTTGCATATTCGACAAGAGAGTTCTGCAAATTTCCTTTAAAAGAAATATATTCATCCACTTTGTTATCATAAATGTAGAAATATTCTTGACTGAATGATGACACAGTTATGATATCTAAATGAATACTGAAGGTGTTTAATCTTTGTGTACACAAAAGTGAAACCAAAGTAGTACAGAGACCACAGATTAAAGCCAGAGATGCCAAAAACCTCAGTCTGCACTGAAGGCATCTTAAGAAGTAGTGGCTCCTCTTAAGATTTGAAGAATTTCATTTTATCCTTGAGCAACTTAGATCACTAGATCACCAATTAATGGATATCACAGAAATAGAATTGCAAATGATACAAGGCAGTTATACAAGGCTTCCTACATTTACTCATTCACTTTGCTACTCCTTTTTTGCCCTGATGCTAAAAATAATTTTTTCAAAAGTATATCAGTGAAGAAATTAGTAATACATATTTCAAAACCATACAGGAAACACAAGGTCTTTGACAATTTTTTTCTGAGGCTGATTACATCATTTGCCGTGTAGTTTGTGAAGAGTTAATAAAGAATGTCCTGCATAAGCATCTACAAAGGGCAAAATAAAGTATAGATTTCTTCTCACTTTAACTAAATCCCATGTAAGTCCCGCACACCTAACTATGGTGGGACAGACACCCTAGTCTTCCTTTCTAATGGGAAGAGCTGCCAACATTCAGAGGGTAACACAGATCAAGGTGGGCTCAGCTGCTGTCTGGATTTGCTTGTCTTCACCCACAGAGACTAGCATGATTCTAGTTTAATTTTGTCACACCAGCTGCATCCCACAACCACAGCACCTCAAATTTCCTGAGCATTACTCAGTCTGGGCAGCAGGGTCAAAGGCTATCATGTGTGCTCAGGAAGATTAAAAAATAAATTAGCACAGCCCAGCATAGCATAGCACAGCAGAGGGTTGCATAGCATGGCATTGCATAGCTTGTTGCTGAGAGTATTCTTTATGAATACATACTGCACATGTAATGTTTTTCCCCTCGTAAAATTTTAGCTTGAACATCACATGGTACAAGGCATTGGTCTTTTTGTTTTGAAATATCTGCAGATTTATTTTTTTCTTCTGCCTTGAGTGGTTCCTCCACAGCTCCAGCATTCCTTGTGCCCTGTTGTACCAAACAATGGGGGGGGGAAATAAATTGATCACAAAGCATGTATAAAATAGCTCAGTCTGCCAAAATGAAGTCGATTACTCCATGGGTCTTCCCTCAAAACCTGTTTTTTAAAGCTTTATTGAGCAATAACTGACACAGCTGAGATCAAGGCCTGTTAGGTGTCTCCTGTGTAGCAATACCTCCATGAGAAAGAGAGTGTCAGAGATACAGAATAACCTCTGTAAATCTAAAAAATACCACCAGCATTTTTACTAAAGTATTCTACCTGTAAGCACTGTGAACTGGAGGCAAGAACTTGCAAATCTTGTACTTCAGAAGCTCACATTTTAGGAACCGCCACACTGAACAGACATCTCAAATGCTAAAAAGGTTTTTGCTGAAGAGGAGCAGGCTTTTGGATTTGCCACATATTAGCAAAACTTTTTCACTCTTGACAGTCCTTAAATTAATTACTTAGACTTTGATAGTGGAAATGCTTGCACAAGTTATTAATCTATGAACACAAAGAAGTCCCAAGCAGATTTGCAGACAACCTCAGCGTTAAAAAAAATATTTCAAATGCTCTTATAGAGGAAAGAATAAAGGGACACTGTTCACAGGCATACAATTAGCTGAAATGTTAATAAGAAAAGCACTGGGAAAAGTTGTTACACCTATTAATGTTCTTTCAAAATAATATTTTCATATTTAATATTTTTCTTCCATAGTGCCATGTGACATAAAATAAGGAAATGCCTCTGACTCATCACTTAAAGAAATGCTAAAAGTAATTCCTGAAATATGTGGTATAGTCAAAAGACTAAGAAACCTATTTTCATTTGAGTCTTTGTTGATTCCATACTCTGAGCAAAGCATGTTAATATATTCATATACTGTGTTTTCAAATTTAAATAGGATCCTTAGAAATTCAAAGTTTTTAATGAAAAAGAATACTTATTTAGACTTAACTACATCTTCAACATAGTTGTTTTCCTTTCCTGCTTCAGGTTTCTCTTTCTGATATTGGCACCACACCGACAAAGCACCAAACAGCTTTTTTCCTGATTTTTGCTTTTAAAAAGTGAAAGTAAAAATTGCTCCTGTTAACAAGGTGATTTAAAAAAAAAAAAAAAAAAAAAAAAGGTTTCTGAATGATGAATGTAATTTCACTTTGCATCTGGACATAAAAGCTAGAACTAAAAGAATATGTTTGGTTAATTTTGAAATAAGAACAAAATAAAGGAAGAAAAATTCTATAAGCATATTATACATAGATCACTTGAAACTTAGAAATAGATCCCTTGAAACTACAGTTTGTTCCAGGACTTTATCACAGCTACTCACCAGATGTTCAGTTAAATACCATCCAGCAAATACTTTTAATCAATATTTATTTTTAACAAAAGCCAACATGAAACAGGCAATTAAATCTGACCTCAGCAATTCAAGCAAAACTGTGGCTCTGCCAAAAACAATAGTTACTCTGCAGTTACAGACATGCAGATGAGATTAAATATATGGCCTAACAACTGAGCTGTGATGAAGGACATTAACACAAAAGTGTTCTAATATTCTGCATTCCTACAATTTCGTGTAGTTTCTCCTCTCAATCTGAAAATACCTGATTCTTCTGTATTTTTGCAATCTACATTTTAAAAATACCTGTGAAATCATTCAGTTACATTCATTATCTTATCTAAGCAAAGTAATTTAAAATCTTACCTTAGATGAACAAGGTTTGACATTACTTATGACAGCCTCTCCTAAACCGAACAAAAAAATGCTAAGGCAGATGAGTGAAGTTTACCTACAGCAGTTCATCTTTTACTTGAAGAAGAGCAAATGTTTTGACGGGTTTCAAATTTCCATGGAAAGGATTGTGCACTATGAAGTCCTGAGCTCACTATTTGGGAATGTCTACTGCACAAAGAGCAGCCAACACATCACTCCTTTTTAATGCCTGGATTTAATAAATCACATTCAAATGGCACCATTGATTTTATATACTACTGTTTGTATCCTGAGAGCAATTGCTGCTTATCACCTCTACATGACTCATCAAACATATATATTTTCATTGTGATAGAACTGTGACAGATTTTTTTATATGCTATTTTTGAGCATTGATATATATTAGGTATTCAGTAGTCTGGGCTATTTCAAAGAAAAACTAGTATTATTTAATGTTTTGATCTTTTTTACAAAGGTTTTTATCACTAAAATGAAGGTGGTTATATTGGTCTGTTGGTGTCTAGAACAGGCTGTGGAGGCAACTTTAGAATGTGTCCTAAAAGCAAATTCAGAATATAAAACTCAAAAAATATTAAAGTCATAGTTTGTATTACACAGAAAATTGTTTACCAGGAGGACAATGAGCAGACTCTTGGTTTCACTGGTAGCCCGTCTGTAGGAACACAGGTATTGAGAGGAGACATTCATTCGAGTACGATGATTTTTATCCCTGAAAAATGTCAAAGTACAATAGATTGTCCTGAAGAAAAAGAAAATTAAACGTAGTCCACAGAAACTTACAGCTATGAAGCACTTAGAGTTTTCAACTGGATCTGGTATTTTTACCAAACAGCAAATTATTTGGAAAGTTTATTTGGAAAGTTCATAAAAGTCCAACAGGTTTTCAACTCCTTATGTACATCAGAGATTTAAATCATTTGTATCCTGACTGAATGAATGGAACATCAGCTCCTGCTGTGCCTCTGGAAGATACACTGCCTAAAGGATCACCATCACACACTGCCCAACAGCACCTTATACTGGTACAGCCAGCCAGTGCTTCAAATTTGGTAATACTGTGGTTCATCCAGTGGAATACGCTGGAAATAGCTTTTGTTACAAAAAGCTTTGAAAGCAATTAGGAGAGGGGCATTAATGCTGTTTTAAATCCAGATTTTAAGCTGTTTTTCAATCCAGTGTTTTCTTTGAAAATTAATAGCTAAATGGCACTAAGCACCTGTATCTGGCCTTTCCCCAAGAGGAGCACATTCAACTGCTTGTGTTTTAACAACTTTGGTTCTTCAGCATCTCTCAAAATCAAGTATTTAATTTGTCCTAAAGTACCACATGCCATGTCACAGTTTTCCAATATATGAGTTACTAGAATTTAGCTGGTGCATCAGCTGATGCTCTCTCAAGAGATGCAGGCTGTGATCCACAGTTCAGTCTCAGGAGAAAAGGAGAAAAGATTTTCATGGCTACACATGTATGACATCACAGAGGAAAAAACAATTTTTATTCCTCTTCCTACACACAGAAATAGGAAAAGGTGACAAATTTCAGAAAGAAATGTTTAAAATGGTCTGAGATTGACTGAATTCCTTCTCCTGTGTAGTCATCTACACAGTTAAACTGAAGCTTGGAGGAAAGCTAAAGGGCATTAGCAGATTAATCTCCCACTGGAACAAGGAAAGAGAAATGTCTTTCTTCAGCAGCATAGCTATGCTCCAGCCTTCAAACAGGATTTGTAATAAATTCAAAATCTACCCCACAAAGATTTAAGAGCTGATATTTATCCTTCACTGGAATATCAGTCTCTAGCCCACGGTGAAACTTATGAAACTTGTTTCAAAGCAGCTGCCAGAGTAGGGCCTGCTATTTTTTAACCACTTGAGATCAGACTGCTTGCTGTCCCAGAAAAATCATAGAGTTCTGAAATACCCGGCCCTCATTTAGTTGCCTTTTCATCCCACAGTCTGACAGATGTGAGGCTATTCACCAGGAGGAATTATATCATAACCATAAATGAAGGCTATGAAGATGTAAGAAAAAGGAGAAGATAAAAATGGGAAAGACGGGAAGATATAGAACCAGTATTCTTAATGCTAAATTCAGGAAGTATCTAAGGTGAAGCTGTGAGCTGCCCTGGATAAGATCAAAATTTGCAGTAAGTCTAAGGAAGCTCAAATTCTGCCAGCATGAGTCAACTATGAACCTGAACCTTCGTAGGTGTGACGTGAACTCAAATTCTGCATTTGTTTTCCAGCTCTGTTTCAGTCCTGTTTGGATGACTCAGTTCTCCATACCAATAAAGCTTTCTACTGCATCCTAAATGAAACACTGCATTTTATCATGTAAACTGGGATTTTAAAAGTGTTGAGACACACGTGGCAGTAAAGTGACAACCAATCTTTTACCTGCAACACAGAAGAGTTCAGACTGGGCAAAGAGGTAGTGAATTGGGGGCTGGTATTCTAAACTGGAACTGAAAGACTTCCATCTTCTCAACTTTGATAACTGTGGTTATTATATACATTAAGCATATTTGGCAACCTGAGCATCAGTAGTCTTGACTGTAAAATGGTAATAGTAACACCTACTTCACAAGCTGTGCTACAAATGGGAGGGCGAATGGGGGGGGTCTGTGGAGAATAATGTTTTATAAATGCCAAGTGCTATTTTTACCCTCCTAGTCGAAGACATAGAACAGCCACTCACCGAAAAAGAGAAGAATTAGTTTAAACTCAAATACAACAGCCAAGAAATGTCTCACCAGGAAATCACCAAGGCATTTAGCCTTTTGCTGACAGCTCATCCAGGACATGGCAGTATCCGAAGACAACACCCTGCTTTGCCTAAAGGAAAAAACAAAATTTTTGCAGTCTTAAGAACAAGTTCATTTTTTTTAGTTTATGTAAAGTTTACACAAAATACTTACTTTCTTTGTATTCTTTCATATAATTTTAAAAACACACCTTTTTTTTTTTTTTGCATTTAATTTTTTTTTTCAGGGTGATTTCTACACCCTGTGTTTAAAAAAAAAAAAAAAAAAAAAAAAAGTTTATCCTGTTAACTCCAAGTCTTTACTTCAACAGATTTAACAGACACCAGCAGAGAGCTCTGCAAACCCACAAGCACCAAACAGACTCAGGGAAGTGTTTCATTTCCCTGCAAAGTTAACAAGAAACATATTTGTTCAGATACTGTTTGTCATTTCATTTTGTTGATCAGGGTTTTTTTTTAATGGCATCCAGTTATTTATACAAGTACAGAGAGGATGGAAAGCCTGATGAGAGCCAAACATGGAGTCTGGCAGCAGTGTCCCTGAAGAGGGGAGCTGACACAGGGTACAGAGAAAGGCAACAAAAAACATGTCTTACAAGGAGCAGCTGAGGGAACTGGGGTTGTTTAACCTGGAGGAAGATGAGGAGAGACCTGATTGTGCTCTACAATTACGTGAAAGGAGGTTATAGTGAGGTGGGTGTTGGTCTCTCAAGTAACAAGTGATAGGACAGAGGAAATGGGGTTAAATTACAAGACGGGAGGTTTAGACTGGGTATTAGGAGGAACTTATTTCCTGAAAGGGTAGTGAGTCATCAGAACAGACTGCCAAGGGATGTGGTGGAGTCGCCATCTCTGGAGGTGTTCAGAAAACATGTGGACATGGCACATCAGGACATGGTTTAGTGGTCACGGTAGTGTTGGGTGGACGGTTGGACTTGATGATCGTAGAGGTCT
>NW_008617110.1:0-3684 GCF_000691845.1 Merops nubicus | reverse complement strand
AGGAATTCACCTTTTTCACCCCAAAACCTCCCTGAACTTCGGCTCATTTCTTCAGAGGCATTCCCGGTTTCCGAAATTGCGGCGTACCTCGTGCTTTTAAGACCTCGATTGCCTTCAGTTCATCTTCTTTCTAACACGGTCGAAAATTTTCAAGAGGGTTTGGCGTGGAAATGGTTTAAAATGTGGCTTTCGGACTGATATTAAGATTTCCGTTCTTTGGCGATTTTACGGGGAAAATTTCAGGGTAATATTAAAGTTTGGAATAAAGCAAAAGGAAGAGGCACATTTCAAAGGGGAAAAAAAAGAGTTTTTTTCACTAGTTCCTCTCTCTCCTCTCCGTGAGCAGGCTTAAAATTATTAAATTCTCTTACCAGTTTGCAGCGATTCTTTTATTATATTCTCGATAGTATTAATTTAATATTTCTACCATCTGGCATCTGAAAAAGCTGCGGACTCACTTTTTAACAGCCTGTGATGTTTTTAAGCCATTGAGTTTGAGGCCATCGTTACAAAGTTCAAGGGAAAAAAAATAACCCCTCAAAACCAACCCAAACCCCAAAGCGGTTTGAAGAGGGGAAAAAAAAAAAGAAAAGAAAAAAAGAAAAAAGAAAAGAATTGGAACTACTTAAAGACGTTTGGAAATAATCAATTGCTGGAAAATTGAATTCTGGGTCTGGAGGGGAGCCCAGCTCTTTGGTTTCTGATTTTGGCAATATTTCTGGGAAGGGGAAAAAAAAAAAAATCAAATAAAGGCAAACATTTTGATCTTTTATTTCTCTTTTTTTTTTCTCCCTTCACCGCCGGCCCCTCCTTTGCCACCCCACAGGGCACCCCCGGAAGCCTGGGGATGTAGGTGTAAATATTTCTCTCCCTGATGCCTGGAGGGCCAGAACCTGTACTTTACAGCGCTTTTCTCGGGGATCCTTTGAACAAATCAGCTGGCATGGGAACAGAGAGCGTGGCCTGACTTCTCTTTGCTCTTTTCTTCCTCTCTCTGCGCTGAAGCCCCGGCGCCGCAATCACTGCCGCTCACTTCTGATGCTCCCCACCACCACCACCACCTCTTTTGGGGGTGATTTCAAACTCGAGGTGTATTGTTTAACCCGTTTCTTGCCATCCTTTCACCTCCCAGGTTTCCTCTTCCCTCCCCAGGCTTGATTGGAGGCTCCTTCCTTGCCGTTTAATTGCTGTATGATAAACTGGGAGGCCGAGCTCCACCTCAGACTGCTGGTGTGTTGCTCTTGGGCTGTCCAACCTGGAACTTCCAGCTTGGGTGTCTCCTTCCTCTTCACCAAAAAGGAAGAGGAAATATCACAGTTGCTCCCTGAAAGGCCACAGGTACCAGTACCCCCCACTCTCAGCCCCAAACCCACTCATTTCCTTGGAAAATGCCCATCCATGAGCCCCCTTCTCACCTCCTGCATCCTCCCCCAGCCCAAGCTCCTCGGCCAGGCAGGCCAAAAACTCAAAGGGGACCAACCTTGACTTGTACATGCATCGTGGCTGTGCATCCCCACCCTGTTAGCCCATCCATCCCACCCACCCATCCCACCCATCCATCCACCCCACCCAGCCAGAGCAGCCCAATTCCCCATGGGCAGCAAGCTGCTGCACGCACCAGGGACTAATCCTGTGTTCCCCAAATTCCCCCTCAGCTAAAGCAATTTCTTTCAGCTGTTCTGGAGAAAAGGGGAGTTGCTTCATGCTTGGTTTTTACGCCCTGCTTCTGATGTTTAATTTGGTAGGAGCAGTGAGGATCCTTTGTGCTTCCCTGCTGGTGGGGGTGTGGGTCCTGCAGGCGGCCAGCGAGGGGAATAGCTTGACCACATCATGGAGGGGTTGGAGGTGGGACACGTTTTTGGTGGAATCAGGAGGATTTTGACATCTATCTTCCAAAGTGTGCCCTGTGGGAGGTGAATCTGGTCACACCCAGCCAGGGCAGGAGCAGGTCTCCCATACCAGGCGTGTCACTGCTGGGTATCCTGGGCATGGGCACCCGGAGGTGGGAACCAGGGGAATGCTCTTCCCTTATAGGATAAACTTACAGGAAAATGTATAAGGTGCACCATGCCAGGGCTCCAGCAGAGCTCCCCTGCACCTACTGAGTTGTTGCTTTCTTTTCTGATCTCTCTGGTGCATCAGAGATTTCTCCCTGCAGCAGAAATTCCAACATGGGGCCTTTGTCTTTTGGACCAAGACACTGGTGATTTCCACTGAAGGCCAGGCCCTGACTCACATGCCTGGCCAGATTCATGCTCTATGCTCAGGGAAGTCTCACTGAGCTCAGGAGGATGGATCATAAATCGTGGCAAGGTGAGCAATGCCTGCTGCTAATCCCAGGCTGAGCAGGGAGATGCTCAGGCCAGCAGGATGGTGCCTGAGATCCCCACTACAGTGGGAATGATGCCTCCTGCTACTCGTAGCAAAACCTCCCCAGGTGGGGTTTAATGCATTTTTATACATTTCTACTAATCCCCTAATTCAAGGGCTGAGAGCAGCGTCTCCTCCCTGTCCCTCCCTTGGCCCTCGAGTCCGGTGTGAGATCCCCAGGCCTTTGGGGTTAAGATATGCAAATCAGGTAAATTATTGGGCATTTGAACCTCCTCAGGGCAGCCACAGCATGGAAATGTCCCACGGAGCTCTCTGGGGTGCAGCATTGCTGCTTTTCCAGCTGAATGTTGTGTGTTTCTCACCTGTACTGCAGGGAGACATCCATGTATACCCAAAAAGCAGCCAAGTGTTTAATTCAGGCTTCTTCTGCCTTCCTGAGCCTGGTGGAGGGTCAATAATGCCTCAAAGGGGTGACCTACAGGCACAGGGTTGGGCTCAGCATTGCCCAGGCCAAGCAGGGACCATAGCAAGCGTGGTGGGAGACTTTGGGATTAATAGATCAACAAGAAGTTGCAACAACTGCTGGGAGATGGTCTCTGCATTGCCCTCGCCACTGCCACTGCAAGTCCAGCTCTGGTGGGGGTGTCTCCTGGTCTCCTGCCCACTGCACTGTGGTGTAGAGTGATCCCCAGTGAGGACAGATGGATGCAGCGTGGAAAGGCCCCAAACATCCCATATGGAGCAGCCTAAATCTCCAGTGCAGGCACCCCAGGCCACAGCAGTGTGCAGGACAGGGAAAAACATCCCCCTCCTGGTGGGGTTTAATGCATTTTTATACATTTCTACTAATCCTCTAATTCAAGGGCTGAGAGCAGCGTCTCCTCCCTGTCCCTCCCTCGGCCCTCGAGTCCGGTGTGAGATCCCAGGGTGGGGTGGGGGCAGAGATAAGGAAGGACTGAGAGAATAACAGGGGATGTGCCTCGCTGGAAACACCCCGAGGCCAACCTAGGTGCTCAGAGCTCCTGTCCCTTGATGCTGCCCTGGTTTCCCTCATCTCCCCACCTCACTCTGCCAGGGGGGTGCAAAGACCCCCGGTAAATTGTCTGATGTAGCATCTGCTCCCCGGGGGCTCTGCTCCCCACCGCTCTCCACCGTCTGCACCCTGTACCTCACTCCCCTCCGGTGGGCTGGGGAGGGCAGGGAGCCCGGTGGGTGCCCCCGGTTCTGCCCCCCTGGGCGATGGCCCCTCCCCGGCTCTGCCCGCAGGGTGCCCGGGGGAGGGGTAGGGAGCGAGAAAAGGGGTTTCAAAGGTCACCCCTTCCCCCCCACTTCACCCCCTTCCTTATTGCAGGG
>NW_008617109.1:0-9428 GCF_000691845.1 Merops nubicus | reverse complement strand
AGAGCCGCCCGGCCCCACGCCCCTGCCCGCGGAGCCCATCCATCGCCCAGCGAGGCGCTTCGGTTGTGAAAACAGGTCAGAGTCGCAGAGCCACGAATTCAGTCTCCCTGATGGCGCACTGCAAAGCCTCCAACTATCTCTCGCTGAGTGAGGAAGCTCTTTAATGTTGAGGGGACTCGCCGTGCCCCTTTCAACAACCCCTGTGGCCCTGGTACTCTGGGGAGCACGTGAAAGCGGAAACAGCTGCCACCACAGGATGCGGTAGTCTGGAAAGACCTCAGCAGCAAGGACACTCAGTCTCATCCCTTCGTTTTACTTATTTTCCTGATAATAACTATTGCACCTGAGCTTATCTTGTTAGGTTACACACAATCATTACCTATCTGTCAGCAGCAAGCTAGAGACTACCAAAGGCCACGGGTGTGAGGAAAACCTGACATCACCAACCACACTGTGTACAACCTCAACAGCATCTTGTCTAAGCTAGCACCACAGATCCCCTTGTCAGACTTCTAGCCCTGCTGTTTCGGACAGGAGCAAGACCACACCTTCTGTAACATTAGGCTTGATGCTTTAATTCTGTACTGCCATTTTGCAGGACTGGGCCCCTGCAACAGCTTGAAACAACAAAGTGAAAAAATACAGGTCAGATCCACAAACGACAACATAATATCAAACTGTCCAGGATTTAGAACTAGGAAAACGCAGAAGGCAGTGTTCAAAATGACACCAGACCAATATCTAGTCTGAATGCATGCACACAGAAATTTAAGATTAAATAACTGTAGCAGAAGAATCATTACATATAATTGTCAACATAACCAGAGAGAAAGACTCTTTATGTTTCCATATACATTTCCATATGTTGGAAATATGTTCCAACATATTTATATAAGATAAAGGGGTTTTGGAACATATAGTTTTCAATGAGGCAGCCTTGACCTTAATACATTTTTAATAGTTAGAGGCATTGATCAACTGAAAATTTGAAGTCCATTGAAATTAAATTCCAAAATTTATAGGAGGGAGTCTACTAAGTGCCTCTCTATGGCCCTGTCATTGAATTTTGGTTGACTGAAAATACTCCTGTGGCACTGCTAGTTCAAACTGACGTAACAAGAGTGGCATTTTTCATTTCTTAGTATGCCATCTAAGGGGAATTGTAGATCTTCAGTTTTATGTATTGATGCTTCTGGCAATGCGAGCTGATAAAGAGGTCAAGATTTGGACTGTGACTAACAACGCAAATGACACATGCTAGAACTGCTTAGGAGTATCTTCAAGCTCTGCACAATGCAAAATGCAAGAAATCTTCCTTTACCCTACTGCTTTTCTGCATGAGCTTAAATTTCAAATAACTGGCAGTGTTTCATAGCTGCCAGTCTTCTCATTTTAATGATAACAGAAATTACAAAAAAAAAAAAAAAAATTAAAAAAATTAAAAATCACTTCTTCCATAGTATTAAATTGATAAACCCAAAAAGTATCCTTAGAGATAAGCTGGACAACTCATCAACTAATGCAAACTATCGGCAATTAATAACTGAGCTTACTATGGTCGAGAAAAGGAGAAAAATATGATTTATACACACCCCCAACAAGAACTGCAAGTTATGCATTAGATTTACATGTCTTTAAGAAAAAGGCAGAGGTGGTAACCTTGTTAAATGTTTGTCTAGGACAATTTTTCACAGGACCTTGGAAAAAAAAAAACAAAAAACAAAAAAAACCCCTCATGCAACACATATGGGGTGAAGATTTCAAAAACTGAATCTCAAGAAAGTAAGGAAAGAGAAGTAGTCTTTTTTTTGAAATAATCTTGAATACACTGTTGTTCAGCAGCACATGAAAACAGTTTCTAATTGATAAAACAGAGAAAACTGATAGCACATCTTTATTACATTAGTTCTGCTCAATAACAATTAGATCTTCATAATCTATTCATAAAGACACAAAAAAAGATTAAAGGAGAAAGTCTTTATACTGCCTAAGGCTTGGTGACTTGGGATCCTTAACAGCAGAGGCTACATCTCAGCAGACTAACTGTCTCACTGACCCTCCTCCCCCTGCTGCAGTCAGATATCCTTATGCCAATTACTGGAAAAATATTTTCAGTTATCTTCCAGTGTCTCAGGAACCAGAAACAAAGAGACCCTAAGAGTAGCCTACAAGATGCTAGTAGCCTGCAGTTTTCTAGCCAAAATGGTAGGTTTTCAGACCAAGCACTGTCATAAATAATGCCTCCTTTAGTTTCCTCTTGCTAAGCAACTGCTACTTATTCTGCAATTCAGTCTTTCCAAGTCATGCTCTCAAAACTCTCGATCCTTATCAACGGTCTCCACGTGATTCTTTTGTTCACATTTTTCTCAAGCAAAACCCCAAACTAAATGCATCCAAGACCTTGTTAATGCTGCATCAGCACTTCAGACACATCACAATAGCTTTTTTTCTGCAATATAGACTTAGCACCAACTCAAGTTCATTTTGTGATTCCCCTAACACATGACCCTCTTTTCTGCTAACCAGTCAGCTGCACAGCATGTAGGCAGAAATAAATAAATGCACAAAAACCCAATTGAATAGAAACGAATTTAAGGCAGGCGACTTCTCCAAATGTCAAGGAGACATAGCCAGCTGCATGCATGACACTCCTGGTATATACATCACAGAGGCTTTCTTCTAAAATAAGATTTCAAATCTGAAGTAAACAGAAACACTTGACCAGATCTTCAGATTATGCCATAGTATGTGTTAGCAACAGTAAGCCTCCTTCCCTGTTCCATCTGTAACAGGTATGCACATAGTGGAACACAGCAGAGTTCCTCGCTGCCATCTTCACCTACTGCATAACCTCTCTGCACACCAAATGTGTATGTTAATGAAAACCTGCAAAAACCACCACTGCTCCGTAGGAGCAAAGGAAGTCAACTTCTCCAATTAATACTTTCTTTCCACTTCTTTTGTGTATTTAAGCCCATTCAAGTCTACACAATATCACATAAGCAGTTTGACCATTAAGCAGCAATATTAAGTTATTGTCCTGGTTTGAGCTAAAAGAGAACTAATTCTGTTCAGTGATTTTACTTTTCACTTCAAGCTCTCTTCTTCAATGGCTGGCATCCCAGGAGCACTCTGTTCATTCTGCTTTCCGTCCCATTTATGTGTTCCAGAATCCAGCCTCTGACTCTGGTTCCCATCTGCCACTGAGTCCAGGCTGAGACTTCCTCAGTGCCTGCTCCACAGTGTCAGTGGTTTTGGTGAACTAACTGCCATCGGGGGGGTTGGCTTCATTACTTGTTTTCTATATATTCCATTTTGTTGTTATTTTTTCCTTTAAAGCTGTTTTAGTTTTATAATCCATAGGCCTCTCTCCCTCATTCCCTTTCTCCTCCCCTCTGGGAGGGGTGAGGAGTTAACAGAGAAGGTCTGTTAGAGGTCACAGGAACTGTCCTGACCTTAAACATTGACAGTGACCTTAGACGTCTTTAAGAATTTACACTTTGCCTTACCACACTTAGGCAAATGGTACCTAGTTTTTCCAAGAGCTCAGTCAGCTTATCCTAATGATGCAGCAGACCTGCACATTACAGCTACTCTGCTAACATCAAACAGATCGACTGTTTGATGCTACCTGATGCGTCAGTAAACACCTTACTGCACAAGTTTGTTGCATGAGGTTTGCAGATGACACTGAACTGAGGGGACCAGCCAACATGTCTGAGGGCAGGGTTGCCATTCAGAGTCACCTGCACAGCCTGGATGAACGAGCTGACAGAAACCATAGGAGATCCAACAGGACAAACAGTCCTCTGCAAGGGAAGGAAGAGCCCTTTGTGTTATACAGGATAGCACTGCTCCATCAGGGAGCAGCTCTGCTAAAAAACCTGGAGGTCTTGGTAGGCAGCAAGCTGAAGCCGGGCCAGCAGCGTGCCCTGGCAACAAGGAGGTTTAACAGCTGTATTAACAGCAGCATAGCCAGCAGACTGAAAGTGCCAGAGAGAAGCAACTATTCCCTTAGCTTGGCACTCAGACTGCTTTTGGAACACTGGCTCTAGTGTCCCCATCTCCCTCCACCACAGTCCCTCTCAATGTAAGAAAGGTACCAATAAATGAAAATATTTTAGCAACGGGCCACCAAGGTAGTCAGGAGTGTGAGAAGAAGCTAAAAGAACAGTTTCTACAGCCTGAAGAAGAGATGGTTCTGAAGGACTGTAATAGCAGCCATCCTGTACCTTCTAGACAACTTCCCCACATCTGTCAACATGACAGAGCCAGGCTTTTCTGTGATGTATAGTGGAGGAACAAAAGACAGACATAATAGACAAACCAAAGAGCTTCTGAGTGGATAAAAGGTAAAAACCCAATTGCTCAGAGCAGGTGTGCCTCTTCCATCCTTGAACAATTTCAATGCCCAGCTGGTAAAGCACTGAGAAACCTGGCCTGAAGCCACAGTCTTCCCTACTTTAAGCAGAACTAAACAGCCTTGCTTTTAATTTGAGTTATCTTTATCTATGATTCCTCCCACGTTTTTCTGGCAGACAACACAGATGTATGAGGCCACTACCAAACCAAGTCAGAGGGAGATCCACACCTGTAACAAAGCGAGATGTCACTTACTGATGAACAGAAAGAAATTATTTATACATGCAGTAAATGGAAAGACAAACATAAATATGCAAGTTCTCAATAAAAAAAATCAGCTTCAAAACTGTTTTAAAGTTAGAAATTGGAATTAGTCAGAAGAATGAAGATACAACTGCCACATCACATATTAAAGCAAAAACACAACACGAAGGATACCAGATTACTAGAATAAACCATACTTAGATTATAAACTAATCCAGTAGGTGACAAACGGATATAAACTGAACTTCAGCAAAACATCTGATACATTGGAATCCTACTGAACAGTAAAAAGAGGACTAAGAATTGTACACTGTGTCAAAAATTAACTGAAGGGGAGAGTGAAATCAAAACCAGCAGAATGGAGGGGTCTACTAATGAATTCCCAGTGAACTAGTTTGTTAAACAGTTCAGTTTGCACATCATCAAACAAACTCAGAAGCACACAATGAATTCTGTAGCCCCAGAGACAAGAAAAGCAGGGTGAGACTCAGTAGTACAAAGTGTAACATGAAGTAAAAGATCATTTAACGCCGCATCCACCAAGGGAACAGTGAAGAGTTCCCATAGACTAGCAGCACACAAGCCAGAAGAGAGTGTGCATACATTAACATATCACAAGATGACTGAGTCACCAGCCTGATACTTTCCAAGATCAGATCTGCGTCTTACGCCTGTACCAACTGAAGTATTTTCAGGCAGGAAAGCGAAGCATTAGTGTCCCTGTAAAGGCTGCTGGTACATTTCACATGTGCTTCATCCAGAACAGCGCGTACAAGAAAACCTGCAGAATTGTGTCTCCCCATTCTGAAGCCTCTCTCATACTTTATCATACACCTGCTAATTTCTTAAAAGTGAAGTACTGAATAAGGATAAAGTGAGGAAATAACCTACCGTACTCCTACGCCTGCTTCATTCTGAGATGGAATATTTAAGATACTAATTTTTAAGGCAGGACTTGGCGAATATGCTATAACTTGGCCCTGCACATTTATCTTTCTCATACTGCTGCCTTCACCACAGTACAGAGGACTGATGGGCCACTGGCTTACCAAATATACTCGAAAGCTGATAAGGCATTAAAGTAAATAAACCCACAGGTCACATGGTGCAAAAGTGCACAATCAAGTTGAGCCTGAGTAAGAAAAACAACAACAAAAAATAACTTTTAATAGAAGGCAGCTAGACAAACTGTTTAAGACTATTCTCTGAGGAGTTCTGAATGACTGATTTTTGTTTCTTCAATGTCCGTACATAACGAGACACAGGCTGCAGGAAGTCAGGGCTGCCTGTGCAGTTTATCTTCGCCCTCCATGAAATGACCACAGACATAAGTGAGGTGAAAACGCCTAGGAGGGAAAAAGCATAATACTCCAGGTATGGAAGTATATCCGCAGAAAACCAAAGTGTTATCTTGAAGAAGGCTTTTGAGTACATGTACTCCAGCCTCCAGTTTGAAGCAGGAATACCCTCAATGTAAATTAGGTTAGCTTAAAGCTGTAACCTGTCCCAGTGATGGGCTGCTCTCCTTGTGAAGTTTTTTCCTACTGTTGAATTTAAACCTCTCAGACTTTACTCATGAATGTTGCCCCTTCTTTTATCACCTCTTACTACTGAAAAGAGTGTCCAGCTTTAGACAGATGTACATTACAATTAGACTGCCTCTAAGCCTTGGTCTCCTCTTTGTAAGACTAAAGGCCAGCTCCCTCAATTCCTCCTCACAGGTCCTATGCCCTAAGCCCCTAAACATACTGGCTGGACCCTCCACAGCTTCTCAGCAGACTTTTTTAACAGTGGTGGCCAAACCAAAGAGCACATTCGAAGTGTGGTCGCACCAGTGTCACAGAAAAGCAGCAGAACCGCGTCCCCCACTGCCAGCCATGTTCCCTCTTACAGAGCAGACAAAGCAAACAGCATGCTAAACTTTGAGACATGCTGTTGGCTCATTTAAGTAAGAGGTTTGTATGGATTAGACTCAAATTAAACTGAATGTTCAAGTTAATTCTGCAGCAAAGATAAACCTTAATCACACATTCCCTAAAGCCTTGAGTTGCATCTTAAGGCAAATAAAAACATATGCAACTACAACATGCTAACACCTACAATATATACCAATAAACAAGAAAGCTACACGCTGTTCTAGCATGTACATTTCTAGGTACATCCACGCCTCGAATGCATATATACTAGTCTATCGATAATTCCTAGAAAGAGCTATCTTTAGAAGTTATAATTCAGATCCCACAAGGCCTTACCCCCCTCTAAGAATTTTACACTCTGAAATTATTAGTAGCAGCACCTTTACTGAAGCCAGATGCTTTCTCCAGAATTTTTGGTTATCCTTGAATTTTAAGCCCCATCACAATTCTTAAAAGACAAAATACCTTTCTAAAGTTATTTCACTGACTTGGCTGCCAACAGAAACAATGTAAACTGGTTGAACAGGTTTACAGCCTCCTATGGCATTGCTCAGTCTCCCAGTGTCTCACTTCTTCCTACCAAGAAATACTATAAACTTCTGCATGTACCCAAATAAGTACACAGGCTCAGAACAATGATTTAAGACAGTATCCTAACACTTGCCTCCCAGAACTTGGAAACCTTATAGAGCAGCTGTTCAGCTGTTTAGAAAGACAAGCAGGAGAACAGTAAATGTAAATTCACTAATATTACATAAATAAAACTGACATTCTTCATTGTAGAAGTAAAATTAAAGAATTAAAGTTAAGAATTGAAAAGGTTGGGGTTTGTTCCAGAAAGGTGGAAACAGGGTTCTCAGGTAGTTATGAAAAACTATTCTTTTGAGAAGTAAAGCATAGTCACAACTGAACCACAAAGTTTACATGTAAAGAAAATTAACACTGAGAAGATTCTTCTGAAAGTCCTAAGTGGGAAAAAAAAAAAAACAAAAACACTAACCAACCTAGAATAATAGGTAGGCCTCTATCCAGAGCACTACATACAAAGATTGAACATTCGGAGTACTCAGCATTTGCCGTTGAAGTTAATGTCAGGGGCCCATCTCTAATCAAAACAGAAGTTGGATTTCAACTGAAGCACTGTAATCATTGTTAGAGCTTCCACAGCACCCATTACCAGGGCACAGGTGGCTTGTGAAAGCCAGCAAAATGCTTGCCAGAAGAATTCTACAATCGTTAAGAACTTGTTTCTGCCTGTAGCTGACAGAAACCCTGTGAAAGAGAAGACAGCATGGGAGGATCAAGATGTAACTGCCTTACAAAGTGTGCTTTGCCTAGGTGAGGGGAAACCCTCTGGTGCCGTCAAAAAGGCACATCAAATTCTATCTACACAGAAACCCACCCTGCATTCCAGAACTGCAGTAATTTCTCCTTAACACAAATTTTAAGTATTGCACTATGAAAGTATGAAAGCATTATGAGTATCTGAGGAAATTCACTTCCTATTCAAAGCTAGAGAAAAACATTATAATGCAGTTGGAGTTACTTCTTTGTCCCAGAGAAAGAGGGGAAGAACAGTCATTGAGAGCTTCTCCCTCCAAGAAAACACATGTACCACAGGAGACGCTTTAGACTAACAGCTGAACATGTGGCCTTGCAACAGATTAAAAGCCCAGATGTTGGAGTTCTACTGCCACTTTGCTTCTGCAAAGGAGTGCAAGCAACCTTTGTCGACCAGCCTTTAACAGTTTGTAAAAGTCTCACTCAAGGTACTTCATTTCACCTCTGTAAAACAAGTTACTGTCTCTTTCTCTTCCTGTACATCTTGGGAAAGAAGGACATGGAATACAGAAAGAAAGGAAGGAAGAGTTATAGTTTGTTTACTATTATTCTGTGTTAAGAAGCATGAGCCAAAGCACACGAGGAGATATCAACTACATCTGACAGACTGCATAGGCATTCCTATTGCCTTGTCTACCACGGTAAGTACAAGATCTTTTTTCTCTTGATAACACACAGCTATTCTCCTCTTCCAAAATAACCTAAAGCAACAACAAAACTTAATGGTCTTCTCTCATTAGAGACCCGATTTCAACCTTACCTACAGACTATGACAAATACGTTGTTGTCCACGTAGCACAGAGCTTCTTGAAACAGGATAAAAAGGGAAAAGATTTACCATTCATGGTATACTGCTCTTCTTTTATAAAGAATTTTCACAAACTTAACTTCATATGTCACTTTTTCTTTTTCCCCCAAACAGTCCTTAGACCACACTGCTTGTTATGTCATGGTTTGTTTTTCATCTCTGATCAATAGCATTACCTCCCTCGAGTCCTTACTGCCTGGTCCTCTTTTGCATACACAATCTGTGCCCATTTGCTCTCCACCCTCCCAACTTTCAAGGCATTTCTTGCCAGTCCCTTCAGATGAGTAAGTTATAATATCCGTACTTAGAGCCCAAGGACGTTATCAAGAAAAGGGGTGACACAAACAGCCCTCTTACCCCCAGGCTCAGGATGAAGTCACTTACTGTCTCCTGACCGACCTGTTTGGCCACCAAAAGGACAGAAGTAGTACGTCTGCCTTGCCATCGCCAAACCTACTTCCAAAGCACTACTCCTTGCTCTTGACCACACGAGAGGCAGAAACCACCTCGCACAGAAAGGAGATCCCAAACCAAACAGTTTGTGCTCCAATCACTTCCCCTCATCCTGGTCAATGACAGCACCAGCGAAGTGTGCAGAAATGCAAGGACAATAACCACAGCAGCGCTATCAGCGAAATCAGGGAGACTTCGCAAGAACGAAGCTGGTTTTCCCTCATCAGGCCCGTTTTCTGGTGCGCCCCGCGGGGCGCAGCCTCGGCGCAGGCAGGGGCCGGGGC
>NW_008617108.1:2547-7495 GCF_000691845.1 Merops nubicus | reverse complement strand
AGGATTCTATGATTCTATGAATATACTGGCAAAATGCCATGATGTACTGAACAAGGTTTATGTCCTCAGATGAGCCATTTTAGCCTTTTCTTGGATAAATGTATGCATTTAGCTTCAAAGCATAGAAAGAGTCCCTACACAATCCGCAGCAAAATATCTTCTCTAAACAAAGGGACCCAGACCTGCCATTAAAGAAGGAGCTTCTGAATATGGCAGCCTCCATGACAAGAGGAAGAAAGCACACGTGTGTTTTGCAAGTCTTTGTTTTGTACAAAACATACCATTCTGGTGAATATTTTGTGAGTTAAGAGAAGTTAAAATACAAGCAAGTAAATAAATAAATAAATGACAATATGCATTTTCTTACAGTGTGAAGGGAAGGTCTTTGGGTACAATTTAGCAATTATAAGTTGCTGCTTAAGTCATAGGATCCTCACTTAGAGATGCAGCTCTAGTTTCCTTGTGAAATGAGAACGTTGTTAAGTATACATGACATTTTGGGTTTGGTTTTCGGGGATATTTTTTGTGGGGCAGAGGAAGTGGTTGCATTCAGGTTGCATTCATCATTCCCTGATGACTTTGACACATAACAACCATCTGTTCGGATGGTTCAATCCAGAACATGTTGTTTTGAGAGCCATGGAAGGATAACAAAATGAACAGACAAAGATGTAACACGGCTTCTGACAAACATAGCTTTGAAAACTTTTATTAGTAAGGCAAATTAAATTTCTGTAAGTTAGACCTTTTTCCTTTGCTTTTTTTTCTGGTTCAAGTAGTACAGTATGTGAAGAAAAAGCACATGGGAAGGATTCAGTTACATAAGTAATATAGTTTCAAAGGTGCTGTTGGCTCTACTTACTAGCAGATTTACAGGTAATCTGCTCTATTACTTCAACCTAATAAAAGTATCATGTGACAAAACACAGCTGAGACTGTTACTAGGCCCAAAGGTTCCAAAGGCAAAAAGAGCCCAAAATTAGCCCTATTAAACAACAGCAATGCACCAACATCCTTATGGGTTTCTTTTACAAGATGTTCTGCAAGAAGAGGTGATCAGTCATTCACTACATACCACGCAAACATCAAGCATCATGCTATTATCAGAGGGAGTGATGACACATTATTGTATTTTATTTTCTAAACAAATACCTTAATGTAGTGTGGCTTATTGTATGTTAAAAAAAAAAAAAGGGTCAGATGAGAACAGTTGCAGAGGTTATTTCTGGTCTTTACTACTCTGTAGTTCTCTGAAACATGCACTTTGGTAAGAGGCTGTGAGAAAGAACGTCAAAATTCTTCCAATGAAAACAAATAAGATGTAATGATAAACAGGAAGAAGCTTAGCAATAAGTCTGGGGGAAGTACAGAGAATATGTTTCTGAAATAGCAGGAAACTGCTTAGCTGTAAAGGAGAGGAAAGACAAGATGAAAACTGTGAAGAGATGGGATATAGCATACCGAGATAAAGAAACGTACCATCTACTGTAGCACAGGAAAGGGTTAATTGCCTGGCCTGATGGAAGGAGTTATAGGTGAGGCCCATTAAGCAGCTGGTGAACAACCAGAGAAGGCTGAAAACAGAAAATATGTAAAAGGGAACTTTTCCTTTTTTTTTTTTTTTGAGAGGGAAAAGGGAATGGAATGTCAGAGAGTGTTGTGGGATGGGATATGCATGTTGAGAAGACAGAATGCTGATCAGCAAAGATATGAGGAGAAGGAGTTTAGGTGATGGGATGCCTACCTGTGTTTCCAAATGTAGTGAACTATCGGGGAGGTCTTTTTGGCTTTGTTGTCTAGAATCACAGAAATGGGGTGACTTTTAAACTTCCTAAGAGATAGTAAATGCTGTGGTGTTCTGTTGTTTTATTTTGTTGCTGTTCTTTACTCTGGATGTCTTATCAATTTCATGATGTATCATCCTATTGAGTCTGACTCAATACTCTGATGTTTTCCTTGGAGGTCTGTTTTTTGTGGTGCATTAGGTATTGTCTGTTACAGCAGACATCTAACGCAGTGTAAGCAGCCTGCTCTAACGTTGACCCTGGCTGTACCTTCAGCAGAGGGTGGATCAGGTGACCTCCTGAGGTCACTTCAAACATGAAATATTCTGCGACTTACTTTATTACATCCAATTTAAATTGTGTCCACCTGAGAATAACCTGACTCCTCCTGGAGCAGGAAGGATGTGGCATGTAAGTGTTGAGGGAGTATGCCTGTTTCTAGGGCTAAAAAGTTTAACCAGTTGTTCTGAGTGACATCTTTTAGGTTTCTCCCTTAAGAAGGTGATAAGGGGATACACAAACTAATTCAAATACATCCCAGAAGAGCTGTGTTGCAAGAGGAGGCACATGTAAAGTGTTGCTATAAACTAGTATGCAAATAATTTTTGTGTAGATACATTGGTAAAAGCACTAGAGCCTGACTGAAAGCTAGGTGTGTTAATTGCATTATGCTTTCACCAAGGAACACTTATACAACCTGTCTTAGGTACACAGAAACAAATCACATGGTAACAGAGGTAAACCACCATACCTAGTCCAAAGTTCATTACTGTGCTTTACCTGGCTTTGAGAAAGAGGCAGGGCTTCCCTAAGTAGAGGAAGATTTCCTATTGATACTGTTCAAGATCCTTTTATACTGAAATGTCCGGTAACTGCCTGATCACCCCTTGTCTAGTCTTGGCCATGTGAACTAACACTGCTCTGTATGTCTTGTCACTGCTGCAGTATTTGCTACATGCTAGTATGTTCTTCACTTCCAAATCAAGTTCTTGAGAGGTGTAACAAACAGGATGTAGAAGAAGCAGCTTATTGAGGGTAGAAAACATTCCCTCCTTAAAAGTACCCAGTACTTTAAGCTTTTTTTGATGTCTGTGACAAGTTTAGTCTGCAGTACATGAATACTGTATGCTATAGAATTGCATCTATGCGTGCCAAGGGGTGCCTTGGAGAGGCTGCTTTCTTTTATGTTTTTAATAAAAAGTGTATGTTGGCGCATTTGGTCCTGAGATCAGAGAACATATACTGAGGACTTCAACTTTTCCTTTTTTTAGTGACTTCAGCTGTTGCATTTCCTTGACTAGGTTGGCTGCTCTGTGGCTTCCTAAGCTCTTCTTACAGCTGAGTGTGGGAAAACAGGTGCTGGGAGCGAGTTAATACTCCTTCCAGAGACCAAGGTAAAACCTGAGATGACTTGTTGCAAAGCTGGACAGTGGCAAAGGACCGTGTCTCTGTGTGTGTGTATGTGTGCAGGAAGTGGGCAGGTGACAAGAAAATGATCTTTTCTTCAATCTTAGCCTTCTCATACAACTACATATATGCACCAATGGTTTTTAATTCTAGAGGGGTCACTTCTTTTGCTATAGTAATCTCTGAAATACTGTATGTGAGCCACAGACTAGCTCAGCTTGTGGGAAGAAGCAATATTTTGATATTGGTTCCCGTCAATAAAAGGTGTTGCTTCATCCTAATTGGCAAAATTAGTGTTGGCTAAAAAAATGTAATTGCTTAGAGGTTACAGCATGGCTGTTATAATCCATAAGGAAACACATCCTCATTGTTTTTTTCTGTCCTGGCTGTTACAACTTGCTTTTGTTATAGGTTTTCTTTTTTTGTGAATTAGTATCTCTGCTAAATTTGTTTTGTTTTTTTTCTTTGGTTTAAGGTTAGCTGGCTTTTAACGGTGCAGCAACAAGAAATGTCAGTCTCTTGATCTTTAAAGATATTCCTCAAATGTGGTAATTCTTACTGTCTCAGCAAATCTTTCAAAGTGTATTTATGTGGGTAGATTCACATGTGGTTTGTACTACTCAGAGTACTCATTGTTCTAATAGGTTGTTTATTAATCTGTACTTCTGGAACTAGGTTGGTAGGAGTTGATTTCTGTCTTGCTTACTTGCCCTACCTCCATTTGGGAATCTGCTAATTGTTTAATGATTATTTACAGTTTTTCTGTTTGGGGGAGTCTGAGAGTGTAATCCTGCTGGAAAGTAGCCACAGTGCTAATGCAGCTTCCTGGGCTGTTTTTACAGCAGGCCTATTCTCAAGGAACATTTTCTAGTCCTGAAGAAAACTAGATCAGTACCAAGTGTTTATACTGAAGTTGATTTTATTCTTCTACATTATCTGTTCATGAGTGGCAAAATGGGACTTCTCTTCCTTGTCAGAACTGTATTAGATTAAAGAAGCAAAAAAAAAAAAAATCTTTTTCCTCACTGTGCCATGAATTCTTACAATAAGGCAAATTCCCAGTGAATAACTACATGGCAGAGCAGAGCACCAGCAAAGCTATCAAATGTCCAGGTAGTGGTAACAGAGCAGCGTGGAGGTGATGTCTCTGAAGATGGAAGAAAATGCAGTCAGGCTCTTCCTGAGTGGGAATTCTATACAGCTATGCCAGCCAGAGGGGAATAGACTCCCAAGGTCTTGCTCCCTCCTCTGTCAGATCTCAGCAAAATCGTTTCAATATGTCCAGCAGAATGCTCTCCGAGGGCTCTTTGAAAGATAACTAACCTGCTCACAAACTTCCTGATTCTTGGTGCAAAGGTACCTACACTAAAATGGACAGAAATTAGGGCTGGCTGGGAACTGCAGAAAGCTTATTTTCTCAGACAATTAAAACCTTTTAATTCTTGTCCATATTCCTTCAGAAGTTGTGGAGTTTGTTTTGTTTATTTTTTTTACAAATGGAAGACTGTAAGAGGGAGAGGAATTTGCAAGGCTTTTCTTTAACGCTTTAATTTCAAGGGAGGAAGGGAAGAATGATTGAATTGATTAAAGCAAATCCGGGGGGGGGGGACAGGTGAGGGAAGGACAACGACAACGCCCTTTTGACTATAATTACAATGACTGAAATGGAAGCATGTCCTGGCTTCCTGGTTCAGGGCTGCTCCCAGAACCATAACAGATGCAATGCTCTCTGTTACCCCTCTCCCCCCGAAAGGGAA
>NW_008617108.1:0-2516 GCF_000691845.1 Merops nubicus | reverse complement strand
AGGGAGAGAGACTTAGTGATTAGAAAAGAAAAAGAAAACAGCTTTAATACTACCACTAACAATAATAGTAATAATGATAATAAAATGGAATATGTACAAATATATACAAAATACACTTATCCTGTCTGCTCCTCTCCACAGGTGCAGGGTACTCTCTGCCCCTCTCTGTGTGGGATACAAGCTCAGCAGTGGCCTTGGTCTGCACACTGATCCCTGGCAGTAGCTCTAAACGTGAAGTCTTATCACTGCTAAGAGCAGGCAGTTTGCTGCTAACTTCAGACAAGGCAGTTAATTAGAAGAAGCTTTAGCTAAAAATCAAAATCACTGAACAGAATCAGCTCTGTTCCACCCTAAACCAGGACAAACATGCATCCTTGTTCTGACCAGAGAAAGGTCACTGATAGATACAGCTGTAAATCCATCCAGAAGAGTACAAATGAGCTAAAGGACTTGGTGCAGAGGAAAGAATACAATATAAGTGAAACTATCAAGAGCTAATGATGACAAAGTGATGATGAACTGGATCTTGGTCTTGAATTTCCTGGGTACATTAACTGAATCTCTGACTCATGCAGCTATGTCTCCTACACATAGAGTAACTACTTGTGACTACAAACTGCGCACAGTGGTGTGATTTCCCCAGTCTAACTCTAAAACTGCTGGTGCTATATTCTATTAACAGTTTCTACAGGAACTTAAAGGAGCAGGCTGAGTTTTTATTCTCTGTAGCTAGAGCCAGCAGAGCATAACTGCCTAGTTGTGTGGCCCCTGCAGAATAGTGTAACTGGTTCTCAACTTTAAGGACCATATTTCTGGAACTCAGAGACCTGATGTGTTAGCTATCCTACTCATACACTGTGCATTCCATAACACTCTGTTATAGAATAATAGTGGCAGTCTGCTGCTCTAAGCCAAAGGTCATCTCAAAGGGCACTGCCTTTGGAGCTAAAAAGTAGAGAGGGAGTCATGTCTTTCAACAGCGGATGTTAACTTGTATAGTTCTTGTGAACAGTATAAAATTCTGATGTAATGGTAACAAGTTTCAGGTGGAGCTGTGTGGGCAGACATTACTGATGTGAGTCAAGCACAAAGCACGTATGGGCCTATCCACTGCATTTGCACTACTGCTATGTTTCATGTCCTGTTTCATGTGAGAACTATATGGATATCACTGGAGCGTCTTCCAAAAAGTTGCCAGTGAAGAAACGTACTTGTGTGCAATAGGACTATGGGAGAACAGTGTGTCTTTGACACTTCAGCTGAGACGAGTGCAATGGGTCACAGCAGATGAACATATTCAAGTTAGGTTCCTCTTCTGTGTTCACTTGGCTGGGTAAAACCAGCAGAGAGTATACGGCAGTACAGTATGTGTAGGACTAATGGGGATGCTTAAATTGGTAGCCTACATGGAAAGCCTGTACTTCTGCCTCTTCTTAGGCTGAAGGACCTTGGTTGTCCCTATTGTAATTCCAAATCACTCAAAAAGCTCTTGGGCCCTACCTACCTCCGATTTAGCTGAATCTCTTCAGTTCTCTCTTCACCTGCCTCTGGTTCTTAATCTAAGTCAGTGTTGTTGGAAGGTTGACAAAGAGATGTTTTGTAAGATGAGGCCTTAAGGGGGAATAATTTGACAGTAAACTTAAAAGGACGCAGAGCCTTGAGAAAGGAAGAGGTAACATAAGTATTGCTACATGTTCCCCTACACATAGCTAATTAGCATGTGGAACACCCCACCCTTGGACAGACCCAAGGTGTTTTGAAAAGGAAAAGGATTAACAGAGGTTCCAGATTTCCCAACCAGGGCCAGGGAGCAGGAGTGATATCACATCTGGGTAAGTGCTGGGTGGTCCCAAAAGATAGCAGGAGACCGAGATAAGAGCATGTTAAATTGTTAGGAGTGATGAAAGGACTGACCAACCGATATCCTTACTGTAGTTTCTTCTTTGTTACTATCTTGTATGTAAGACCCGGATTGTGTGCTAAAGGTACGCTAGTTCTTTGAGTTCTTGCCTGGCACCCCTTTTCTATGCAGGACTGGAATAAAAACAAATATCTCAACTCTGTGCGTTGGTTGGATTTTACACACTGGCTAAAGAACCCTGTTTTGGGACAACCGTGTATCAAAACTCTATGTACTTTTAACAGGGTCTGTGTCAGCTGAGTAACCTGTAGGAAGCAGAGGCAGTTGTCATGCTGCCTACTTTTTAGTGGAACTTGACTTCAGCTGTCAGAATAGGGAAAAGTGGAATGCCATAGATTTTTAGGAAGGAGCTGAATCTAACAGTCCTTCTCAGAGGGCTGGCTTCTTTACAAACTTTATCCTCCAGCGGTAGTTGGCATGGTGATAGGGAAGCCCTTCCAGAGAGCGTGGCCACAGGGCGCAAAGGACTTGCAGGGGCAAGTTTCTGCTGGACTTCAGGTGTCGAACAGGCGGCGCAGCCTGGCAGCGGGGGACCCGCGGGGCGGCTCGCTCGCAGGCAGCACTGCCGAGGTGCCTCCAGGCAGGCTCCCGAGCG
>NW_008617107.1:51473-69476 GCF_000691845.1 Merops nubicus | reverse complement strand
ACCTCACTACCTGATCACCAAGATCAAGAACAGAAGCTCATGTCTGTTTTCTCAGGGAAACAGGCTGTAAAACCCCAGGCTGGCCTGAGGTTTAGTGCCTCTGGAGTGCTACTCATGGTGCTGGAAGCACAGCCAGAAAGCTGCTCTTCCCTGTACCTCTGCCTGCAGAATCTCTGACAGCCAACCAAAAAAAGCCTGCTTCATCCTTGCAGCTCTTTTTTTTATTCAGTGTGTTATTCACTACCCCACCCCTTCCCACCCCCAGCTTATAGCTCTGCTTGCTTTCTCATGCATTCACAGGTTGTGTGTTTGAGATCCCTGGGTGGAGGGTGACTGTTTTTGGTGCTGAATACAGCCTTTTAGGGTTGATGCGAGGCTGATTCCATTCATGAAACTCCAGGTGACTTCTTAGCTCTAGCAATATGAAATGGGAGTACAGCTCACCTTGCAGATGGCTGACTAAAATATTAAACAGTGATTCACCATTACTCACTGTCTCGTCAACTCATAAATTTAAAATAACTCCCTTTCCCATTTTTGTTTTTCTTTTTTTACTTTAAAGAAAAAGAAGTAAAACTCTATGAAGTGTAACTAGGCTAAACTGATCCTACACAGAGGTTTTCTAATGAACTTTTTGCTGGCCTCTGCCTCTTTACATTCATTGAGAACTGAAGCAATGGGAGAGGGAAGGTTGGCTTTCTATGTTTATAGAGAAAATAGAGATGGTGACATGTCTGGCAAAATAAGGGAGTAGAAATGTGAATGCAATTATCCTTTATACTACTTAGGAGGATGAAAATAACAGCTGGACACTGTGATTACAGGCAACAGGAAATAAGAAGGTGCTATTGTGTTCTTTCTGGTGTCCCTATTAGCTGTCATTAGCCATTGCCCAGGGAACGATTTGTAAGCACTGAAATCCTCATTTAAAAATTCTCATAGATTTCTGCCTGTAAATCAAGCAGGTTCATCTTTCCTACAGCAAGCTCTGTCCCCTAGGCTGGGCACCTGCTGCCTTTCTGAGCGTTAGGGGAGTTCCAGCAAATATTCATCAGCTCTGCTCATTTTCTTCCACTTTTCTTTCCTTTTGGAGTGCCAGTGCAATAATCTGCTTGCAAACCTTTGTTTCTATAGTGGGGGTAGCTGAGCTGTGAATGAGAAAGCAGAGGTGACACAAGGATACACAGTCACTGGAACTGAGGGGACAATGATGGGCTGGTCTCTTCTTCCTTCTTTGATGGATGTAGCTAGATCTGAAGGCTTGTTTTCCATGGGGAAAAGGTGAATTTAATTCAAAAGCTCTGGAGTGACAAAGCCAAAGACTGGAGTTTTGTATTTCTTTTGAGTCTACAGCAAGTTCTAGTGGCTCAGTATTCAGAGTGCTAGGGGTTTTAAACATGCAGAGTCAGAAACAGTCCCTGCCCAAAGGCTGTGTGGCTGGAGAAGAGACTGGCAGAACAGACCAAGTGAGTGGCAAAGCCAGAAAATTAGGCTGCTGGTTCCCAAGCCAGGACTCCCTCTGCATAGACCAGGCTGTTTAATTTAGCTTCCCATGAAAGGGTGATAACATTCCCCTACACCCCTGATTTTAGCTGCTCTAGGATCCAGCCTAGGGCTGTAATAGTTGAACTTGTGCAGGATACAAGCCCCTTCCAAACCACAGCCATGGCAGGTCAGAAAGCATATCACTTATCAGTGTTGGTGCCTGCCAGGACCCAGCCAGTGGTCTCCCTTGGTTGGACCAGTGCACAGGGTGCTTTGTGTACCTCCTGATAAAGAAAAGCTGCTGAGGGACACTTGCAGTATCTATGCTGACTAATACAAAAATTCAGTGATTTTTGCTCTCTTGTGCCATTTCTCATCAGTGTCTGGTGGCTGTAGTACTTATTTTTAATATCAAGTAGAACTCAAGTCTCATTTTTAAGGATTATTCTGCTGCTGTGAGTGAAAGCTGGTGGGACCATAAGCATCTCTGGGCTGCCAGAGATGTCTTCTCCTTCTGCCAAATAAAAGCAGAAATTCAGCCTAAGAGAGCAGCACAGCATGAGCCCTTTCAGGGATCAGCAGACACTTCTGAAAAAGACAGAACGATGGCAGAAAGGCACCAGCACTGACAGCTTTGACTAGTGGCAGAGAGAAGAACAGATTGAAATCAGAGCTCCTCCCTTCTGTGGTAAAGGAGGGAAACCCTCCAGCTTGCACCCACTCTAGGGTCTTTCCACTGGTTCCTTTCTCATGCAGGAGCAAAGCCAGAGTGCATCCACAGAAGATACTCTGGTGCTCCAGACTTCTTACTAGTTATGAAATTATGCCACGAGGCAGTTGCCTTCACTATGTTATGCCTTAATTGCCATCTTGTAATAAGTCTTGCCCATAAATCAAGTCTTATGATAGAGCTGAAATGTTGTCTGTTCTCTCATCATGTCAGTAAGCTCCACGCTCGTTCTCCAGCACAGGACAGGGACACCTGGTGCCTTTGCAAAGAATGGATGGGACTGGTCCTTTGGCAGCCCTGGGAGGCAGGATTTGACTCATACACCAGTCCTCTATGTGCAGCCTGGGCCTTGCAGTAAGCATGATGAATGGGCATTTGTTTTGCCAACGACCAGCCCCAACAAAAATGATACAGCCAGCAGGAAGATGAACCAATACACAGACTGTATTGTTGACAAGAAGGACATTCCATGAGTGATTGCTGGGGGTACAAACAGATCAATCAGCTGGGACATGAACGACACCAAACCCAATGATCCCACAAAAGATGTGACTCTGCCCACAACAGGTGGTATAAACAGTGAGCTGAGGTTACCCACAGTTGGGATGGGAAACAGCCAAACCAGTAAGTTAAAGACATAAGAGAAAGGTGCCCACATGGCGACTCTCACCCGATCCGCCCGCGTTCACAAAGGTCTAAACAGACCAGGGCCCAGCTCCAGGAGAGTCAGGAGGTCGGCCCTGACCCAGGCAGCTCTGGGGAGGGCACTCCACAGACAGACACTCCTGACTCCCTGCAAGTGGTCCCAGCTTTTATCCCCAAGCAGACCCCTGACCTTTGTCAGCTCAGTGCGGGACCCCTGGGGCTCATTTCCCTTCTGGCTCTCCCTGCAGGGCCGGCCGCACCCTGGGGGGAAGCTCTAAGGCAAACTCACCCCCTCTGTATGAAGGGCTGTGGGAATCACCCATATGTCAACCTTAATTCAGGGCTCAGGGTTCAAACCCCAGCATTTCAGCATTGGAGAGGGAGAAGAACACCACAGGCCCAAGGCTCAGGCTCTCCAGGTCACTTTCCAAGCTTTGCAGCTGAAGATGGCCTTTAATATCACTGTTGTCCACGCCCCTACCTCTTTGCAAACCATTACTGTGCTGGCCCTGGGCCTTGTTGGGCTAAGGAAACATTGCCATAGGCTTCCAGGGAAGTTGCCATGCTTTTGTGCTCCTATCAGCTCTATCCCTCCTGGTGGTGCTTTTCCCTCTTTGAGGTGCTGGTCCCCTGCAAGCTGCCCAGGAACATCATGGAAATTTAGGTGCTGAACAGCAGGGGTAGAAGATGACAGGCTGTGGTAGTGCAAGGTTACCCACTTCTACCTTGCACCAAAGTTCCTGCTGCCCATATGATGTCATGGCTAGGAGTTTGAGAGCCATTGTAGGCATTACCTGAGGGAAAACTACCCAGAGAGTGGTTTATTTGCCACTTGGATGCTGAATATGACAGGAAAAGCACATTTTCCTTCCTCTCTTTGCACTCTCACCTTTGCCCTTAGACACTGGCAGCCTGGGAATGGCCTGGCTTTATTTTGATGTCTTAGTGTCTGTTGTCCTGGTGAAAGGTGGGTCTTGTTTGACCTTGCTGTCCCTTCAGGGTTCCTGTGAAGATTTCCTGCTCTCTCCCACAAAGAGGGCCAAAAATGCTTAAGGAAATAGCAGTTTCTCAGGCAACCACACTCAACAATTTCATCAATTAATCAGGAGGAAACTAAGGAAGAGAATGGGAAGCAGATGCTCTGAGCAGGACAAGGCTATGAATGATTGATGCCATATAAGAGTCAGGCAGAATTTACGCCAGGAGAGACCCCAGACTGGGGCTGAGGCAGCTTCCTGTGCAAGGGCTTGTTACTGCAAAATGATGGCAGGGAGCCAGGAACGACTTCCTAGGTGAATGTCCAGTCCAGTATTTAGACAATTATAAGGCACGCTGCAAAAATATACCCAGGTTGGCTCAGAAAGGCACAGAAAGACTGAAGGAGACATGGAGTAGGAGTTATATGCTATTTTTCCTTACCACACATGACAGTTCTCCTATTGAGCCTAATAAAAATGGGCTTTTGATGCTCTCCAGCCAAAGTTATGGGTAAATGTGATCTGTTCAAGACGTTAACTTCCTGCCTCATTGGTGGTCATGATATGTTAGCTAACCTGGCTGTATGTTGTAGTCCATGCAGGCACATCTCACAACCCATACAGCCTTAAAGTACTGCCTGCATGTGCAAGGCAGCTGAGGGGGAGACTGGGTTTCTTCAGGGAGTTCGTGGTGGGATTAAAGGCTATAGAGGTCTAACCAAAATGTATTGGTGCTCTTGTTCAAGCCTTGCTGAGAAATGGCAATGGCAAGATGAGGAAACCAGGCAAAGATTCTCCAGGCTTTGGTGTTTTCCGGCAACCCAATCAGAATGAAAATGTAAAGGTCTTGAAGCACCTCCCAAGACTACAAAGTGAAAAATATCTTGACATGACAGAAGTTTGTTGCAGTAACTTTGAATCCATCCTTTTTTCTTTGCCTTTAAAACATCTTTTATACTTTTTTATTTTCTTTTTTTGTAAGATTTTATCCCTTCCATTTCCCTCCAGATTTAATAATCCAACTTTTATCTCTGGTGAAGCAATTAACTGGATGGAATGGTAAAGACAACATTGTTTTGTGTTGTGATATATGTGTTGTCAGCATGTATATAACTTCTATACACTGAGTAGCTTTTCTCTATATGAATTCAGTGTATTCTTCCCTTAACACTTTAATTTAAGTGTGTGCTGGAACAGAGTTTTTGCATAAATCAGCAAGAAAAAACCAAGTTGTCTCTTGCTGTAACTATTTGTTCCTTTTACCTCTGTAATAAATCCTTCCTGGGAATGATAAGCTGATGTAATTTGTCAGTTGATGGTTGTAGTGCACATTGTAGTAGTATATTTCACATGTTTGGAGAGCATCTTTTGATTAGAGCAGACCTCAGCTTTTTGTTTGTAAAAGCAAACAGAAGATGCTTTAATGGCAACGCTGAAATGAGTGTTAACTGCATTAAAATCAGTAAATAAAGGAGCAAGGTTCAAAGGATCAAAGTGTTCATAAGGAGAAAAGTTAATCAGAAATGTCAGAACTAGATTAAATCCATTGTCTTTACTAGGAGAGATTTTCTGCTTTTAATGCTATGGCTTTTCCTTTTCTGATGCATTCAAAAAACGTACCTTCCAGCCTGCATTATGGGTACTTGAGATAGATACAAGAGATTTCAGCCTTCAGTTTCTTCTAAATAATTCCTTTTAGGTCTTTCTTCTGGTCAGGAGTGGGAAACATTTCACACCAAACAAACCAGACTAACCAGCTTTTCCAAAGCGACTCAGACTTTTTGGTCCTTGCAGTTACCATTTTCGGTCAGGTGTCTGGGATGAGCAGGGGCATGCATCTTTCTGTATGTATTGGACTGGGGTGGTGGTCCATGATGGTTTAACACTGCATGTATATCAAGTCCTGTGTCAGTGTAATGGTTTGAAAACAAACCAGCGAGAGACTCCAAGTCAGAAATACAATTTAATAAGAGAAAAATAAAATAAAAGCAATAATACAAAGGAAAACCACAGACAGAGTCAGAATACAACCTGATACTCTGTAGTTAGGGTGGTGGTAGCAGTCCAGATGGAACAGTGGTCTCGTAGAAAAGATCTGGTAGCTCTTGTCCTCTGGAAATCCAGTGGGTAAGACCCCCTGTGCTGTACTGAACCCCAGTTTATATCCAGGTGGGAGCACTTGGCTCCTCCCCCTGGGCAGAGCATCTCACAATGGGTTGATATCAGTCTGTGAGTCTGCAGTGGGTCCTTGATGGTCCATTAAACAGAAATAGCTCCTGGGGGGAGCTCTGTGTGAGTCCTGGGGCGAGGCATGGATGGGCCCATGAACAGGGAGGACTCCTCCTGCTGGGTGGGAAGGTGTTAACATCTCCCCTGACCTTGAACCTCTTTCCTTATCTGTTACAGCCTGGGCTGTGAGGTCTGTCCTGGGCAGCTGCTACCCAAGATTTTCTTAACAGCCCATGAGCACTGACATAGAGAGTATAGAATACACAGTTTTGGTTCTACCCACATAAGGATAAACTGGTCCCAGCCCCTGTAACCATGACAGTCAGGAAGAGGGACAAAATGTCATAGCTTCAGGCAGGACAATTTTCAAGAGCAACACCAGCTGGAAACCTTGCCAGGTGCCTCCCAATGCCATGGCCTCTCTCATGCTCTGAGGTGTCTTTTCCAGGTGATAGCTCATGTTGCAGGGGCCTCAGCCATAAAGGGATGGTGTGAGAAGCAAATAAATAGGGCTGTTCCTCAGACATAAGAGGTTGAGAGGTCACTTTCCTGGGTTATGGACGTGGCCCCTGTTACTGTGGGAGCTGAGCACTTCTATGTCTTTCCCCTGAGCCTCCTTATATTGTCTCACACCTGGGAAGGGAGTAAAGAGGGAAGTTAGGACACAGGGAATATGGTCTCCCTTGGCACTAAAAAAATACCATCAGGCAGGTCTTCAACCATCCTGCTCAGCTGCTCTCTAAACCTTGAGAGAGACCTAAACTAACAAAGGGGTTGGTTCCTCCCCTAGGTTGGTCTGGAGTCTGTTCCCTTGCTTTCTAGGTCAGGCTTCAACAGTGGCCAGTTCCCAGGATGACTGAGGAAGATGTGCTTTCCCAGGTAAAATGACCATCATGAAGTAAGTCCTACACCAGATTGTGAGAGGTGACCGTGGAGGTTCTTCAGCCCTTCCTCCCATGCTGTCTTGGGTCACAACCCTTGCTGTTGTATCTTCTGGACACCTAGCAAAAAGGGCTTTATTTCTTTCCACCTCCTTCTCTTTCTAGCATCCTGCTAAAGTGCCAAATGCATGTCTTTTCTGTTGGTCTGATGAAATGCAAAATGGCCTGGGATGAATGGAATTTAACATCAGACAGAGTAAAGGAAAAGACATTAGTTGAATGGTCCTCTCTGTTCTTTGCCGTCTTGCCTGACCAAAATGTGAGTAGGAATAGTAGGAAGCTAGTAAGTCTGCAGATCCACACTGAGAAGCCAAAAAGTGCTCACCAAAGGGCACAATTTGTCCATCTCAAAGCAAATGCAAGCCACACTCCCTTGGGGGTGAGAGACCCAGGACCTCCCCAGCACGCTGCTGTGGGGCTGCTGGACGTTGTGCTGCTTGGAGCAGAGTGGCAGCAGAGACTGCAGCTCCAACCAAGATATTCCCAGGGGTAACCTGCCAGCCCATTTTGCAAGTTGACAGAAAAATCTTTGCTCCTGTCCACAAATAAATTCCAGAAACATGATTGCAATCTGACACTGCTGTATGGGCTGGACTGTGCTAATTATAAGCCAGCAGAGTGGGAGAGTGAGGAGAAGAAGAGATGTAACCTCTCCAGTGTGGAGAGCCTTGTGACTGAATGACTTTATGTTTAGCAACAAACCTTTGTGACACCATTTAGACTGCAGAACCTTAAATTCCCTTGTGCACAGGGAAAAATGTTCAGGGTTAGCTGTGGTTAACCTGCAGATGGCAATAACAAGAACAACTACGTGTCCATCTCAACGAACCCTGGAGTCAACTACACCCCCCCGATGAGGTCTCGGCTCATACCCAAAACTGGGGTGTCGTGACAAAGGGTGACAGATACATCCTGCAAAATGTTGCTGTGCTTGGTTTTGCCCTGTGCTGTTTAGGCTATTATAAAGTTTTCAGTGAAAAATCTTGTCATCTCAGCATAAGTTTGAAGCATCTCCCGGCCAGCAATGGACGCACTTTGATTAACCCTGGCATAATTAAGGTCAGAAATAGATGAGAAGAATGTATCTGTGCACACACGTACCTACCACCTGTATGACCAGGAATGCTGCCAGAAGGCTCAAAAATTGCAAAATTAAATACATTTCAAGAATCTCTCTGATTTCCTGAGAAAAGCAAAGTGTCCCTATTTCAAGGTGTTTTTGTTTTTCCTGTTAGTCAGTAGGACCTTAAAAATATGGACCCATTTGTTGTGATCAAACATTAAATGGCTTTTTGACTTAGAGACAGGTGGCACTGCTCATGGTGTTTTTAAAATCAAAGGACCTGGCCCTTGAGCTACCTTAAATGCTGCTCACTTCTGGAAAGCCAGAAAAAGCAAGCATGAGAGAGCAATCACAGTGGCTGCACCATTGCCTGTGTGGATGTGGACTGCCAGCTAGGAAAGCCTTTTGCTGTGGTTCTGCACAGTGCTAATAAGCTGGGCAGTAGTTTGGTGTTCTTCCCTGAAAGAGCTGTTCTGGTCCAGGTGAAGAGAGGCTTCCTGGATGCTTTCATTTAAAAGATGGGGTTGATTTCTTGGCAAAACATTGTTCACTCAAGTAACAATGTCCTTGGTGCCTGGCTCAGGCCTGACCTTTTGAAAAGTTGCAGCTCAGCTGAGTTGTTTGTTTCCCAGAAGGAGGTGAGGCATTGCAAAAACTCTGATATCTTCAAGACCTTTCCTGCTTTGATGCAGAATGTGATATTTGGTAGAAGGAAGCCAGCTCAGGGTTGGGCTTTCCTAGCTCTAGCTAGAGGTTGCAAAGTTACAAGGTTTTTTGAGTCAAAACCTCCTGCTGTAAAAAAAACACCCAAGCACTGGGATAGAGTCTGAAAGCAGGTAACTCCTCTGCTCAGCTTTTGGGAGATGTAAAGAATATCTTGATTTTGAATACTTTGGGCAGAGTAGTTCTGGAGTGGAAGGGGTCTGAAGGACTGTAGATGGTCATGGACACAAAACTTGTCTCAGAACTGCTCTAACTAGTTCAAAGGAGCAATCTTCTGACTTCTGCTGAAAGGGAGTGATGGCTGGGCCAGATATTTCCTCAGTCATAGTCCCCAGGCTGCAAAAAGGATGTTTAAGTAGATGAAATGAGTATCCAGGAGCCAGAGGACTGCACAGCTCCTTCAGTGCCACCCCTAGACTGATCTCTGCTGATCTCTCACAACCAGCCAGAGGAACGAGCAGCCTTGTGGGCTAGACTTCAGATGATGAGGAAAGCATGGGAAGCTGATTGTGTTCCTGTAAGAGGTGAGGATGTGGTTGCATCCTCTGTAGACCTGCTTTCCCTGCTGCAGGGAAGTGTTCCTTAGGCTGGTGGACAGAATCCTTGCTGATTTGTTGAGTAAGCTGAGAAGGGTTCTTACTGCTCCTCGTGATATAGAGGGGTTGGGGGATAAGACCATTATTTGGGATTGTCCTCTATGTTTTGCCCTACTTGACCCTGTTTTATCCAGTCGTCTTGCATATGCTTCTAGACCCAGAGAGTCCAGGTAAAATTATTGTCTGAATTTATCATTGTCTATTATTGTTGTACAAAGGGGAAAATGCACAGGACGTGAGAAAGTCAGGAAGAGAGAGAAAAGGGAAATCTTGTAAGAATCTTCTGGTAATGAAGGTGTCTGCTTTTAGGGAAATGTATCTGTTTATCTTTTGCCAAATGATCTCCTCTTTGCCATGGAAAAGCCTCCCATTCAGCTGTGCCTTCAGCAAGTGGGGCAGTAGAGTGATGTTGTCTGTGGACGAGGTTCTTGTTAGCTGGGCAATTGGTGCTAGTAAGAGTCACACCAGCTTAGGAAAGTAGATAAACATGCATGCTCTTTATCTTGGCTTCACTAATTAGGTCTGGGCTGTAAGCTCCATTGTGGAACCATCCAAATCTCTCTTGTGGTTCTGACTGTCCCAGCTTGCAGCAGTGTCTGGCCGTGGTTCAGGTGAAACAACAGGACAGGGAGTACTCCAAGGATGTATAGATAATGGGGAGACTTTAGTTGTACAGATGTGAGCTCTGCTGTGCTGCTTGCCCTCCAGGCCAGCAAATGAGCCTTGGGCCGTGTTATTTACCAGCCTGGATAAAGCTACTGGGACTAGAACTGATGCCTTTGAGTCACTCTGCAGAGTCAAGCGCATAGCACTTGAGGCTATGGTCTGGTGGTTGGGCAGGTGTTGGGAGGAAGGTTGGACTTGGTGGTCCTGGGGGTCCTTTCAGGCCATGGTGATTCCATGAGTCTATGGGGAGCAACTCTTTATCAGGGAACATAGTGATAGGACGAGAGGTAATGGTTTTAAACTAGAAGAGGGGAGATTTAGATTAAATGTTTGGAAGAAATTCTTCACTGTGAGAGTGGTGAGAAAGAGGAAGAGGTTGCCCGGGGAATCTGTGGATGCTCCATCACTGGAAGTGTTCAAGGCCACATTGGAGGGGGCTTTGAGCAACCTGGTCTAGTGGTAGGTTGGACTTCTTGGACTAGATGCCCTTTAAGGTTCCTTCCCATCCAAACCATTCTGTGATCCTGTGATCCTATCAACACAGCATCACCTCCTCTACTGAGAGAGAAGCAGCAACATTTCCAGCACGCTACATATTTCTGGGAGGGAACTTTGGCAGCTGAGACATGGAGACCTACAAGTGCTGGTGTGAAGAGTCCCATGTGCCATCCTCTGGAGGCTCACCTCAGTATTTGAGTCAGAATGACTCTTCTCCTCTTTTCCTTTCTGAGTCACTGCCAGTCTATTTCTGGCTTGTGCTTTGGGAAGAGCAAGTTGACAAGAATGTGTTAAAGAGGTCATAGCTGGTACCAAGAGGTACATACCAAGGTGTTTTCCATAACTAGATCAGTCCATCTGGGCTACACATGCTGACACTTTTGTATACACTGCTTGGAAGTAGATTGAGGCAAAAGTCCAGCACTGCCTTTGTATCCACTGAGCCCAAAGAGTTGGGATGAGGTTGAGGTTGCCACCAGTGCTGGAGACTTTTCAGGTCCCCTGGTGCCCTGACTGTGAAGAACACAGTCCTAGGGCCTAGCCTTAGCCTGGAGAAAGCCAAGTTCATCCATTCTTGCCAGAAGATGACTCTGGAAAGGGAGGGCTGACTAATACTAGGTCGCTCCCAGAGGGACTGGAGTCTTCACCTTAGATTAGGAGCACACAGACACAATTTTTAATCCAAATATCTCATCTCCTACATGGGTTCAATTCTCGTCTCCTGAATATCAGGTAAGGGGCAAAATTCCCCACCTGGAGATTCCTGGCTCTGTTCAGGAACTTCACAGTACTGAGCTTGAAGGAGATGGCTGAAATTGCATGAGAAGACTCCCAGCCACGCTGGCTTATGAGGTGGCAGCTGTGAAGCTCAATAAAACTCAATACTCCATCCAGGCTATCTGTACCAAAGGTCCTGGACAAGAGAATGACAGGTTTCTGGGATCCAGCCTTCTGGGGAGCAGGCTACAGACGCTCCAGGGTCTCTGGCACTGAGGTAGCACAGGGACAGACAGTCAGGAGGGACTGTCACAAGTCTCAAGGCTTGTCTCTTGTTTTCCTCGTGGGTACTATTGGATGCAGAAGCTGATGGTACTGGCTGCTTTCCAAGTAGATGCTTTGTGGGTGCTGAGAAGATAAAGCTACAGAAAGTGAGGAAGATGATGGCTACAGGTTGCAAGAAGCATGACAGGACCAAGGATGTTGAGAGTTCTCTACTTGTGGTGAAATGAGACCTGGTGATACCAAGTGTTACTTACAATGTTTGACAGCTGATGGCTGAGTAACCTGGCTGAGTGCAGACTGCATTAAAAATGACACTGAGAATAAACTCCAGGGAGTGGAAGATCTCTGCCTGCTCGTGGAATGAGAGAGAGAGAGAGCCTGATAAGGATACACCTTAATACAATGGCTGACACAGCCTTCAAAGTGGCAATCATTGTGGCTCTCACTCTGCTCTTTGGGAGTTCGAAAGTGAGAGGCGTTGAGGTGATCCATCATTTGAAAATTAAGTGAGGTCTCCTTGCTTCAGAGGGAGCTTGGAAAGTAATCTACCATCCACAAAAAGAGGAACAGAAACCAGCAAACCTCAGAATGGGCTATGCCATGGTGTAAGTGTTCTGTGTCAGCAGGGTCCTTCCAGTGTGTTGCTACCCCACGTTCACTCCAGAGCAACCATTTTCTCTCTGCATATTCATTTACATGAGCTGATCAGGTATCTGGGTTGCCCCCTCAAGAAAGAGGACTGAAACTGTTGTTAATTAGGCTTTAACAATAATGAAAGAAGGCAGCTGAAGGGTCTGAATGATAGATAGACAGAGCTGGAAGACGTCAGGGGTGGCACAAGGTGAGATGACTGATAGGCCATGGCTAAATTGGAAGCAAAACACGTCTTAACCTGCACAGGGGCAGGTCCTGCATAAGCCATGTTTAATTTATTAGTCTATCAGAAATTATTCTTTCTAATTTTATCTCAGCATTGCTGCCTGCACGTGATGGATGTTCCTGTGTGGCAGCGCACGGAAGCAGATGCTTGGTGGAAGGATAGCATTCAGGTGTTGGCTGGGATGCAGCAAGCCCAAAGTGTTCTTGGACTTCCCATCAGGGCTCCAAACCTCAGGGAGCTTTGCCTTGCCCCTGCTGCTTTGTCCCAAAGTAAGATCCAGCAACAGGGTGGGCTAAAACCATCTTTCCTGTCAAGAAGGAAAGGGACAAGCAGGGCTGAAGGACTCAAAATCACTTCTCAGCTGCATTGAGGAAGTGCACCAGGACTTGAGCTCTCACAGGACCAGTAAGGCATTGGTTTTACTGCAACAAAAATTGACCTTAGGAGGAAGGAAAACCACTTATGTTCAGTGTCAGAAGCATGCCAAGGGAAGAGTCCTATCCCCAGTGCATCATACATCTCCTCTTAATTAAATCTCCTGCAGCCTGCAAGCTCCATCCAGTCCCAGCAGTTAGTTGCAGATGATGTATGAGATGAGCCATACCAACCCACCCCACTCTACACCCCTTTGCTTGCTCTGTGTTGGTGGGCTGCTCAAGATAACAGCAAATCCAGATGCAGGGAGAAAGACAGAAGGAATTAGTCCCTCCACTGGTAGATAAATTATTTACGAGGTTGTTTTTTTAGATCTGGTCCCTCCTTGCCACTTTGTGTGTGGTAAACATGGGAAAGATTTTTTAGTCCACCCAGGTCTTTCCTTCTTGGAAGTATTAAGAGTTTTAACCCATTAGTAGGTTTCAGAATGGCTCCCAACAGCTATGTACCATCTTTGGATTCATTTTATTCTAACCCAAGCCTTCACCATACAGAGCATTGGGGAAGATGTGTGTTTCACATCTGATCCCAAGAAAGAACCAGCTTATGTGCTATGAGTCAGGAAAGGGTCTCTGTGCCCACCTTCCCTGGAGCCTCCCATCAGTCAGAGAGAGCAGGGTCTTTAGCTTACATTGAGGAGCATCAAGTGCATATCACAGCACATGCAAGGCCAGATAATATGCCTTAACTTTTTGAAGCAGCATTGTGGTTTAGAAACTAACCCTTTCATTGTGATGAGAAGCAATGTTTTTTTTTTCTGAGGAGGATGCAGCATCCTGTCTCCCAGAGAAGAAGCCTGTAAACAGCTGGGACCTCTTTTAGCTCTATCCAAAGTAAGTTAAATTTTTCAGGTGACAAGTCATCCATGGCTCTGATAGATACCTTGACACACAGAGCCTTTGCAATAAACACTGTGAAGCCCTCCCTGCCCTGCTGGTCCTGTTTTCCAGTGAGCTCACATGTATATGAGTTCTGCATGGCTCCAGCCTGTGGTTCAGCTTGAACCACGTTGTCTCTGGTCCATGTGTCCTTGCTGGAACACATCTGTATGAAGTCCAGGCACACTTTCCAGTGTCAGACAGTTTAACTCTACTGGAAATAATAATAATGATAATTAGACTCTTTTCATCATCCCCATTTGCTGCCATTCCTAGGATCAAAGCTCCTGTTAGCACCTGAAAGCTGAGTTACTCTGAAATTCTCTGTGAGCAGATGCATTTTGCAGGGTGGTTGCAATAGGAAGAAGCTAAAGTCTGTGGGAGAGTTTTTGCAGATTTTTCATTCCCCTACTTTACTCTGTTCCTAAAGCAGCTCTGCTTCTCACAGGATATAACCAGCGTGCCAGATGTTTCTGCAAAGCTAAGGCAATTAATTAAACCAACCACTCCTGCTGGTCAAGCAATTTAAGGTGGTCCTTTGATTTTGTAAGCACCTATTATTTCTTTGGTCAAGCAAAAAGATTGCTGTTCTCTGTGGGAATGAAGAAAAAGACTCAACCTCAAAGAAAGGTTTGGGGAAATAAGATGGAAAAAAAAAAGGTTTGAAAAGCTATCCTGGTCTTCCTTTTTGGGTGACTCCACTGGAACTTAACCTTTGCCAGCCAGTGGGGACTTTTTCCCATTTCCAACAGTGTTAAACTTTCATTTGTTCATCTACTTTTTGAGTGGCAGAAGGAAGGCAGTGGAACACGCCTACATCTCTCTGTTGTTAGCTCCTCAGTTCCAAATTTGATGAGATTTATTGCAATGAGGCATCACTGGTTTTGTACTTGCTCCTTTTAAGCAGGTGCTGATAAACAACAAAGCACCAGTTCTGAATGTTATGATAGGGCTGTAGAGACTGTAAAGACTAATACCTGCAGAGAATGAATCATCCACCCAGCTTCTACACCCACCCTGTCACGAGATGAAGCCCATCTGGAAACAGTTACACCAGTTTGGATGCATGCATGGCAGATGATCCATCAGACACAAGGGAAAGGGTTCCTAAGCAAATGTAACATCACAAACGTAATGTTCACACTGGCATAGCAGTCTGGGCTTTGGTTTTCCTGTTTTCTCTCTGTCTTTGAAGACTCCACCAGCTGTAAATGTGGATTTCATTGGTGGGGGAAAAAGTGAAGGGAGCTCTTAGCCCAGGCAGAAGACTGCAAGCATTGGAAGACTTCACCTGGAAGCACAAGTAGCAAAACACCCACCACCTCCTCATGGAGAAAAGGGATTGCCCAGTAAGCTGAAAGCTGAAGCAGTATTACAACCAGGTTTGACATCTTCATCTTTTATTTTTTAAGCTCATCCTTGTTCTTATGAGAAAGCCAGATGTTTGGAGCACATTCACAAAGCTTAAATAACTGCTGGTGTATCTTCAAACCACAGATGAAGGCAGTGAAACCAAAGTCTTGCTTTGGCCTGTGCCCACCTACGTCTCCACAAAAGACCTCTCAGCACCTAACAGGCTCCTGGCACTAAACATTCAGCTCATAATGCCCAGCCTGACTGTGATGCTCCTGATCCTCTGCTCTGCTGATGGCACAGGGTGTGACAAGCCCATTTTCTGCACTATATGAACAACAGCTTAGCCTAGGACTATAATCTAAGGCTAAACTGAAGACAGCCACACGAGAGAGGACAACCTCAAACCTGTCTGGCTTCCCTAGTGACTCGGACTTGGCTTGGGCTGCATCATAAATTGCTCCATGGGAAAGCCTGGAGATAAAGCAAGCATACATGGGGATGATTTCACCCAAGTGATCAAGGACCTCAATAGCAGAGTTAGTGTCCAGGAGCACTGAGATACAACCTTAGGTCCTCCTTAAACAAGAGCCAGGCACGGTAACACAGTCAGCAAGGCAGGGGCTTTGCAAACCAGGGCCCCAAGTCACAGTACCCAGGCAAGGCAGGCCTAGATGCCAGCCAGGTTCAGCCAAGAATGAAGATCATCAAGCAAGTTCATGGTGATGAGACATGTCCTAGGTCAATACAGGATGCCAGCTTGCAGGTGAGAGCCCAGACCAATAAAGTTCATGGCCAGGCACAGACATAGCTGTGGCTGAGCAAAACCACAGCACAGCTCAAATAGGAGCTGAAGGCTTAGGACACCATTGGGAGTGACTATGTTTATGTGCACTCAGGGCCCTGAAGAGTCAGGAGGCCTGGCTCACATGCCTCTTCTTGGGCAACCAGCCCATACTGTTGAGTTAATTAACCAGGCAACGTGGAAATGCAGTGCACTGAATTCCTTATTTATTGACTTGCAATATCCAAGCTGGACATTCTTCATAGATCCCTGTGGATATCTGTGCAACAGGATGGCTGCACGGCCCGTTGAGTCATTCCAGGGTAAACTTCTGTGATTTCAGTGGAAGGACAAGAGAAACTGTTATTGATTTTTGTATTTATACAGTGATTGCAGAAAATGTAGGACACTGAAAAGGTGCTAATGAGCACTACTGGAAGGGTTGGTGCATATGCATGTTCTTTTGGAGAGGAGAGGACACTTCCTGAGAGGAGGCCTGTGCTGGCTGTTAGAGGCTAAAAAGACCTGTGCCTAAAGAGGAGACCTGCAATAATTTGAAGTATTGTGCTTTTCTCTTCCTGTGGTTTGCAGCAGGAAATATCTTAGCATCATAAAGAGATTTAGGAGGAAAAAAAACACCCCAAACCTCTGGAGCATTGTCTCCAGACCTTGCACCAAGCAGGGCCACCCTAACTGCTAGATCAGTTATTCAGGACAATTCGAAGTACAGAAGCTCATCTCTTCCATCCTGTGGACCTATGCAATGGGTCTGCAAGTCAGAGCTCAGAAAGCTGGGTCCAAAATGCAAACAGGAACAGGCCTGGTTTCAGCAGGCTTTTGGTTTCTTTTTATTTTGGTTTCTTTTTCTGAAGAGCCAATTCAGTTGCTAGAACTTATTCATAATGCAGCTTAACAGACAAGTCTGGCTCAGTCTCATTTATGACGGATGTTGTTCTCAGGAAAACCTCATCCCTTCCTTTTCTTTTCCTGATCTGCATCACATGGAATGAGGGATGCAGTATTCTGCTTGCCATAAGCCCTAGGAGGGCTCAGCAGCCAGCTCTGGGCTGCAGACAGCATGCAAGGTCTTTGGTCCATAGCTGCCTTGCTGCACCTGCTTGGGGCATGAGCTCATGCCTGCTCCTGCTGTGGTCTGTGCATTCCTTCTCTGGCCTCCTGGGATCTGAGTCACTGTGCCTTCTCTTAAGTGTAGAGTCATAGCAAAACCAGTGGTGAATAATCAGAGTTAATAATAATGCCTGCCTAAGGTACTTGGTGCACTTTGCACCCAAATAACTGTTGAACAAAACCACCCTGTCTGCTAGGGACATGCCGTGGCTGTGCAGCATTGTGAGACTTAACAACATCTGACAACAGCCAGTGCCCCTGGCAAGCTGTGGGCTTCACCCAGCCAGTGCTGAGCCCCCCTTTTTTTTTTTTCCATGAAAAGTGCTGAAAATCAGCTAAGTAATACTCTTCCAGCAAAAGATCCATTCCCTGGGTGCTCACCCAGGAAGTCATTAGCAGCTTGCAGGCAGAGGTCGATCCCATTACCATGGTTTTGTAATGCTTTAGTTGGAAAAAAAATAAGCTGGTGCCTTTAGGACTGGAGCTGACCTTGAATGAACGAGAAAGGAAAGCCATTTTGTCTCTTTGTGGGCTGAAATGCACTTCTGTTGGGATGCTAATTGCTGGAAAAGCAATTTAGGGGAAGAAGGCAAGGTGGGAGCAATGTTTTGGAGGTGGAACAATTGTTCCATCAATGTATTGACTGTCCCTAAAGAAGAGCATTTCTGTGACTCCGTGTATCCTCTGCAGTATGACTTAAAGACATCTGGAAAAGGACCTGACTAAGGCCTCACTTGCTGGTGCCATGATCTCTGTGCAGATGTTCTGGCTGTGAGCAGGAAGCAGTCAGCTGCACATAGGGACAGCCTCCATTTCTCTGCTGGCAGATAGCTCTCATTTTGGTGCCTTTTCTCTAGGGCTAGGGTGAGTCCTTTCCATGAATGAAAGTAGATCCTTTCCACCCTTGGATCCTGGGTAGATGAGAAGTATCTAGACAAAAACAGTGGATCCAAAAGAAGCCAGGTAAGGTATCCAGCTACACAAGCTGCA
>NW_008617107.1:39363-51438 GCF_000691845.1 Merops nubicus | reverse complement strand
CACTCTTTCTCAGTTGGATTTTCCTGCTCTCTGCAATTTTTGTTTCCAGAGTACAAATGCTGGTCGCTGGAGGTGGTTGTGGAGAGGAGGAAGGCTGAGACGTGTCTTGCTGTGCACCCACTTGCCCTTTTCTGTGGTTTGAGTGGATCAGGAGGGGGGTCCAGCCCAGATAGCTACATGATGTGCAAGGGGATTTGAAGAAAGAAACATGCTGTGGTTGATACTCGCACAGCTCTAGAGATGGCTTGTGGTGTCACTGGATGTTTTCTCATTCATATCTGGACTTCCTCTGTTCTGCCTAGCAGGCTCTTCTCTGTGATGGCCTCTATTAGATGAGTCAAAGCATACCATGCACTTTAATGCTATAATACAAGTAGAAGCTGCTTCCTGCTTAATGTGGATCTATTTACTTCCATTTATGACGAATTAATATTTTCTTCTGCACAGTGAATGGTAGCACCAAGCATACAGCAGGTAGCTGCTAATTTTATCAGCAAAGCTGGTTAGGGGAAGAGATAAGAGGGGAAAAAATGAATCATTCAAGGGTATAGCTGGCTCAGGCCCTGTCATGTTATCATCAGCAGTGTCTGTGCCCACTCAGCTGCCTGGCATGAGGTCCAGTTGAACCCTCAGAGACACACTGTGGGATGAAACTTTCTTTCCTTGAAGCTCCCCAGAGGGCTCTGGGCTCAAATGAGCTGGTGAAGAGGTAGCTCAGCCATGACCACTGGGAACCCTCAGAGCATTCCTGACAGCCAAGTGCTGTTTGATCCAGTAGACAGAGGCAAATGTAACGACTGGAACCAGATGTAAAGCAGGTTAAGAAAAGACAGGAAGTACCCAGCTTTATTACCTGGAAAGGAAATTAAATCCTGGGACAGCTCATGTAGTAGATTCTCAAACGACCATGTACTGAGAGCAGGTATCACTTTCTACATGATCCCATCAGATGAGATTTATCTGAAGGGGCACCTTGTTATGTGAGAGGAGGGAAGAGGGTTTGAGCAGCTGATAAAAATGGGAAGAAAATCAAATACTATTTGGTAGTTCTGGATCACAAAAGACCTCTGTAATATGAAGGTGTAGAAGAGTCCTTATCATCTGACCTTAGCATTTCCTAGTGCTGCTCCTGTTGGGTCCTCCTGGCTCCTCAAATTGCTGTATTAGACATTCTGGGTTTCACTGTGATGCCAACATGTTGCCATAGCTTTGACTGTATAAAATTGTCTTTGACAGAAAGAAAAGGCCTTGTTCCAGGACAAACAAACCCTTCAGCTCAGTCAGAACTGCTCAGAGATAACCACACAACTTTTCACTTGTGTACAACAGCAGATACAACTTGATACCAAGCCAAGTCCAAGTCCAGCACCTCCAAGCTCATCTGCAAAACACCTTGGATTGCTGCAGAAGTACAAAGTGGGTTTTGTTTTTGATTAAACAGCACAGAAAGTCTCCCTCTTCTTCATTTTTCTTCCTCCTTCTCATCCATAAGTGAAAAAATCAAGGACGATAAAAAGAGCATCCTAAGGGGGAGAGTTACCACATGCTGCTCTCAGTGTTAGGGAAACATTACTGAGTCACACAAATAATTTTAGATGCTTCTAAATACACTGTACTCTCAGCAGGCAGCCTTTCCAGCTATAATCTTGCCTGCTGCCCCTAATTCTTAGCACATGATATACTCTGCTTCCTTCCCTGTTGCAAGTGAGTCAGAATTTCTCTCTGCCATTCACCTGAGCCAGAAGGAGTTCAGCAGCTCAGTGCTTGAACACTAATACACAATAAGAGGTATGTCCAACCTGTGTCCCTCTCCCTGTAAAAAAGCCCTTCACAAACCTCAAACAAAAAAGACAAGGTACAATTGTGATTCCCTGCAGAAATGCAATAGTTGGGAAAGAGGTTAGAGTTTTAGCTTTGTTGGTGTGGTAGGATGGGACAGCTAGCTGGGCAGCCTGCTTAAATTCTCCTTGCTAGTTGAGGAGATGTTAGCTCTCGGTGGAGGCCACGGAGTGGGGAGAATGTCATCAGAGCCCTGCAGAGAACTCAAGCCACATAGCTCTTGGAAGCTGCATATAAAAGCCAGAAGCAGGCCTCTGAAGAAAAGCAAGTGGAAGAAGGTAAACCTCAGTCTGGGAGCCAGGACAGGTTTAGGAATCTCAGAAGACTAGTTTGTGCTTTTCTATACTGCTGTCTGGATGACAGCAGTGCTGGGAGGGTAAGAGGAGATGTATTCTTCAAATTTCATTGTCAGGGCTTCTCTGTAAGAGGTAGCACATCAAAGACCACCCCAGTTTCAGAACCCTCTCTACTGACAATGCATTTCTTTCCCAGACTGCCTGCTGCAAAGGATGAGACAGTAGAAATAACCTGCAGGCCAAGTACAGCACCCACACTTTAGCAAAAGCCATAGCACATATTACAGCTAGACTACAACTTGCATCTTGAGTATGTGAAGCACAGAAGAGCCACACGTTATCAAACAGAACTTTAGAGGCCCCTGGATCACCAGGGAAAGCTGTCTCCTGCAGTGCCACTGGTATGACTTCCTGGATACATTAAATCAACATATATGGGCAGTGGAAGTCCCACAGCCACTCTGCAAATGAAGCAACAGCATCTAAGAGAGGTTTTTTGCATCCAGCAATGGAAGCGTTTTCAGGAGTCTGTCGTGACTTCTTGTTTCAAAGCACTGAAACAACAAGCAGGTCACAAACTGTGTCCTGGTGCTGAGAACAAATTACTTGGGAGAGAAGGAATGATGGCAGAGGATCGTGGTGGATAAGGCTTCACACTCTGGCAATACCTGTCTAGGGAGAGTCCCTCACTGCTCTGAGAAGGACTGGTGACATAAGAAGAAAGGAAAAAAAAGAGATAGATAGGACATAGAAGAACACACCTCTCTTTAGTGTCACCCAAATTAGACATGGAAGCTCAGCAGGCAGCTCAGAAGTGCTTCCTGTAAATAATCTGTTGAGCTCCTCCATAGGTTCTCTTTGGTATTTCCCTCAACACTTTGCATTTTCTTCTCTAGTCACCAATAATGCAGTCAGGAAGTTTCAGGGGAAAATTTTAGTTTAGGAGACAAAGTGAGACTACTGCTATAAAGTAAATTCCAGCATTGCCACCTCTTGTAGTATTAATCCGAGTCTTGTGCTTGAAGTCTTTCTTTAAGGCATGTGATGTGTGATGGTGGAAATTTCAGTTGTTGTTTTTTTTTTAAAAAAAAAAAACTCTGTCAATCCCAACATGGAGAAGACAGAGAGGCAAAATTCAGTCTTTCATGAAGTGATACATTTCCCCAATTCTGTATTTTTATCAGATCAGAAGAACTTAGATTTGCTCTTTTTTGTCTGTAGAAGTTGGCTAAATGAAAGCACGCCTAGATTTTGCTTTTGTTTGCTGTTCCTCTCTCTTTCTTTGTACACCACATTAAATGTAATCTTGTCGATCTCTTACAATTATTTAACCTAGATGGATTTTTGGGTTTATCTGTATTTGACCCTTTCTTTGTTTGGTGTACACAACTCCTTTTTATTCGCTAAAGAAAACCAATGAAAAGTTAATTAGAAAAAAAACCACCTTACCTAAAAAGCTGTTGTAGTTTGTATTGTCTTTGTTTTTCAAGGGCAAAAGAAAAGAGAGTGCCAGAAGTAAAGATGTAGTGTGAAAATCAAGGAATGAAATGGAAAACACACACCAGAAAGACTGGAAATGAGAAAAGAGTAATGCTAAAATGCTAAAGGGAGAAGTAATCTCAGGCAGTAGTAAGCACTGAAGAGTAACAGGCTCATGACTCAGGGGTTGTTCTGTCATCAAATGTGGACCAGTGCAATGGCAAGAGGGCAAGTGAATATTATGGCATGGTAATGCCCAGACAGAGCAAGAGGTCACCAAAGGAGATGGAAGTGCCTCCAAGGGATATCGAGAGCAATTTATTACCAAAATATGTTAAACTTACTTAAAAAAAATGCTAAATGAAACGTTGTCCGAGTGTTCTCAGGGGAAGGAGAAGGCCAGATGGCAAACAGACCCAACAGCTCCCCTGGGAAGGCTGGAAATTGCTGATGGAAATGGCAATAATGAAAGAGCAGGTGATGAATAAGTAGTGAATCTGAAGACAGACTGAGCTCGATGAGCAGGTGGGACACTGGGCACTTGCTGGCAGAGTCTGAAGACACAATTTCAACAACTGTTTTCCAAGTAAATTGGATCAGATCTTGCCCACATTGTGCACAGAGTAAACAGGGAATGTCCCTATGGTGCCTACACGTTCTCTGGTCCTGTGAGGAGAGCAGTGGCTGCCATGAGCTCCAAATGCAGTGCAGGGGTTATGCACCTTAGTCACAGACAGTTGGACAGCCTTTTAAATTCCTTCTCACTTAATTGCCACTTTGGAAAAACTGAGAAGAAATTACTGGAAAAATAGTTCATATATTTTAGAAGAAAAAAGATACCAACAGCCCCCAAAAGAGTTGTGGTTTTGTGTTTTGTTTTGTTTTGGTTTTTTTGGTTTTTTTAAATATGAAAGACAGAGAAACCCCTAAAAGTTGGTGGCAAGAGCTGAAACCCTTCTGATTACCTCAAGTGTATGACAAGGGTATGGAAGATACAAGTATTAGCTGGATTCATCATATAAACAGAGGCCTATATGGGGAAGAGTTCAATGCCAAGCCCACTCCTCTACCCTTGTGAAGATAAAGGGCTTTTTAGGGAGCAGCACCAGAAAAAACCCTGTCACCAGTGAAAGTGGTGAAGCTGAAAAGATGCCAGCTAGCCCAAGAGGTGCTTAGCTTGTCTGACACATGTATGTTCAGAAGAGACTGTGGAAAATGAAGGAGGTATTTGAGCTCAAACACAACTAAATGGGTATTTTCAGAACTCCTTTTGTTTAAGAAGAAATTCCAGGAATTGACCCCCCAGTCCGTGTTGTTGCCTAAAAGTTTCTGTGCCCTGAACCCAACCCAGCCCAGAATTACTCCAAATGGAAACAACTCAAGAGAGAGGCATGAAACTCTGTCAGGAAGCAGGAGGCTCCTACTAAAGGCAATCTCCCACATCAGGCATGCAAGGGTTTTGAGTCAGAGCATCAAATAGCATTAGTTATTTATTGCAAGTGCTGTGGTTGAAGGCCACAGAAGTGGAACAGACCTCCTTCTTTCACAGTGAGGTGCTGGTTAGAGAAGAACCACTACACCTCTGTGGGGAGACAGAACCAAGACTGCTTTTGGAACACCTTTCTATCTGTATTTTTATGTACTGTGGTTCCTCTCCAGGTCAGAGGGTGCAGCACAATCCTATGGTGATTCCTTTTGTTTAGATGCTAGAAGTTGCTCTGGCTCTGTCTGGGCTTTGAGTAACAGTGAGCTGATAAGACAATGGCCCAGCAAACTCTGGAAGAGCAAACTGTATGGGAACTGATGGTATTACAGCTGTATTATTGGCTGCACTCATTGCAGTGCCTCTTATGATTGCCTGGTGCTTCTCATAAGAACCTATTTTGCTTGCTTGTAACACAGTCAGAATGCCAGAAGTTAAACTCTCAGTGTCATGGTTTGCCTTGGGCTGAATTTTTTTCAGTCAAAACAAGCTCTGCCATTTCTGAAAGCGAGGCTAGGGAAAAATCTGACTCTTGCCCCAGCTAGAAAACAAATAAAAAACTTCCAGGGTTTGTGCTGCAACTTTCAGTTTCTCTGGAAAGTGAAAAAATGGTGAAAAAAATTCCAAAACTCAGTGGACACCTAAACTGCTGGAAGACCCTCAGTGCTCAAGTGCTCAGAAAGACTTTTATTCTCACAGTCTCCATGTAGGGTTGGCTGGCAAACCTTCCCACATCTTCAGCAACACCCTGAGCTGGGCCAGATGCTGATTATGTGGTGGAGGAAAGTATAACCTTGTGGGTAGTTGAAATTTTTAGAAAAGAGTCTAGAGTGTCACAACACTGGCCAATGGCTTGACTTATCCTTAGCTTTGTTCATGCAAACAAAGCCAATTCTCATCAAGATTTCAAAATACGTGGGTATTTGGCAGCAAAACCAGCAACCCAGTGCCTGGGAAAGCTCTAAGCAGCAGATGACAAGGGCAGTGTTCACGTAGCTCCCTGTGATTTACAGCTTCTTCCTCCTCTTTGAGATTTGAGATCGAGTTGGATTTACTTTCTATTTAGTTATCTTGAATGCCAACAGCTTCCCAAATTTCCCTGAATCTAGCAGGAAGTAGAAAAAGCTAATTCACAGAACAGGACTAGAACCTTGCTTCCCTTTGTGCTTTAATTAATAGCATAAAAGTAGAAAACACTTTTTAAAGTTATTTTCTGAGAAGTGCCTATCAGTGCAATTGATGCCTCTGTCTTGGAATTTTGTGCAGTATCAGGGCAGTATCACACACTAACAGATGGAAACACAGGAATTGTTTTCATTTATAATGGGAAAAAAATGTCTTTTTGCCTTTAAATGGTGCAACATCAGAAAATACCTGAGCTTACTTCCCCCCACCCTCCCTGGCATTTTTTTTTTGGTGGGTTTTGATGTGAGTTTCAAGTGTTGTGATGGGAAGCACCGTGCTCATTGCTGGCATGTAGTGATTATAGATGCTGTAAAGGAGAACTGCACACTGTGCTGCAGGGACATCCTTGTTGGTGGCCTCTGGGATAGGGAGCCAGAAGGAGGGGACATCACACAGGTGACTAGAAGATGCTGTAAAGGAGAACTGCACACTGTGCTGCAGGGACATCCTTGTTGGTGGCCTCTGGGATAGGAAGCAAGAAGGAGGGGATGACTAGAATACAATAACATATTTTTCTCTGACTCTGTCCTGCCATTTAATGCTCCTATAAATTGGACATGGCCAAAATCAAAACCTGTGCTTCCACCAAATGATTTACTGGAAAGCAGCCTGGTTTTCAAGAGCTATCAACAGCAAATGTTGCATGAAACCAAAATTCCATGGAAACACTTCAGTGTTGTCAATACATCTATGGCTGGAATGGGACATCATATAAAGTTAACCTCATTTACTGCTATGGTAGTTCAGCTGGCCTTGAAATCCAGGCAGGTTGTAGAAGTGATATGCCTTGAGAGATGTTTTGAGGTTGTGCCACATGACCCCCAGTTGCCTCCCAGTCTCAGCACCAAGTCAGAAATTATAGCACAGGTTAGACTCTTGTTAAAAATACAGAATAGCATAGAATAGGATGGAACAGAACAGATCACAACAGGTAAGTTTCATCTGAAGGGACCTACAATGATCATCTAGTCCAACTCTGTCCACCTCAGGGCTGATGACTTTAAGGGCATTCTCCAAATGCCTCTTAAAGACCGACAGGCTTGGGGCACCGATGACCTCTTTAGGAAGCCTCTTCCAACGTTTGACCACCCTTTTGGTAAATAAATGTTTCCTAATATCCAGCCTGAACCTCTCCTGATGCAGCTTTAAGCCATTGCCACATGTCCTGTTACTGGATCCCAGGGAGAAGAGTTCAGCACCTCCCCCTGCACATCCCCTCCTCAGGAAGCTGCAGAGAGCAATGAGGTCACCCCTCAGCCTCCTTTTCTCCAAACTAGACAAACCCAAAGTCTTCAGCCTCTCCTCATCAGACAATGCCTTCCATATGCATCCTTATTAAGAAAAGAAGAACAAGAGTAGTGACCAGCAGTTTACTGGTAACTGTCAGACTGGAAGGGCTTTACAGATCCAACTTCAAGGGTTGCATCACAGCCTAGTTGTCATTTCAAATTTCTGTTACTAATTTGGACAAAGGATTGAGGGGCATGCTATTTAATTTCTGGGGCCAGATCACAAGAACTTTGACAGCAAGGATGAGAAGTTCGATATGATCTGTCAAACTGAAGAGATGGTCTGACATCAATGAGAGAAAATCTGATGAAAGGCAGGTGTAGCACCTTGCACTTCAGAAGAAGTTAAATTCCCAACGTCATGCTAGCTGGATGGAATTAAAGACCTTGTGAGCTTATGAGCCATGACATTTTTTATGAATGGAAAATAACTGTCTGAGCTGTATTTCAGAAAAGCATCTGGGGGTTGTGGATGAACAGGGACCAAATGTGAGTTGTCGGTGTGATCCTGATGTAAAAATCAAGGCAGGGCTCAGAGAGGCACTAACAGCACTGTTGTCTGTCTTCTAGCTAGTGTTCCCAAAGATGCAAAAGAAAAAAGAAACTGTAATTCAGGAGGAATAACATAATATACTGCCTGGAAAATCTGTCCTCTTGTCTCCATTAAATAAAAAATTCGCCTCCTCTCAAGATCAGATGATGATGGGATTGGCTAACAGAGGTTGGACTAAGTAAACTATGGATGTCATCCCATCTCTTCAATCCTATGGAATAAAATCACAAGAAATCTTCTGAAGTAAATTATTTGGACAATACAAATAAATGCAAACCTGCATCTTTAACAGCACAAATAATTAGTCACAGGAACAGCACGCTGATACAATTTGGATGATGCTCTGTCTTGTGGACTTCTTGACACAAGACAAAACAGTCCTTACCTTCAGCTCTAGCTGAAGATTCTGGTCTTCTTGCAGGAATTTCTATCCTTTGCAATACTTCATGCTCACTGAACAAAAATGCTTCCTTCTCTCTTCAGAGAACGAGGAAAATAGCTTGTGCTGGGTGCACCTTTCCTGGCAGATCAAGCCACTCTGTGTAGGAAATGGGCAGGTTTGTGGTGCTTCAGCTGCAAGGGTCCTTTTTGATCACATATCTCTTTTTCTGGATCACTGTGCTGAAGAAGATTTTTTTTCTTGCTTGGTGTTGCATAGATGTAACAATGAGATGGAGCAGAAGTTGCTTTAACATTCTAACATTTTGCATTTTGGGCAGAAGGTGCATCACAGCCCACTATCTTCTGGGTTTTTTTGTTTGGGTTTTTTTTTTGTGCCTGGCCATGGAGCATTTGTCTCTTTTGAAGGCAGTAATAAACCTTAAAAATCTTACAAACTCCTTTGTGTAAGCTGCAGAACAGAAAAATGCCAACCTGTGTTTTAGAGTTGGGGGAATAATAGGAATTATTATTGAGAATCAGGTAGGAGAGGCTCTTAGGCATGGTGCAGGAGCAGTAGGATGCTATCAGTGACATCACTTGTCCCACTGTTCAATACTACTCTGGTACCAGCTCCAGGATCTGTATGATGTGAGAGTCTTGGATCTGCTTTTTAGGCTCTGAATGAAAATCTGGAGTGAAGTTTAGCATATTCTTTGGCTGAAGTAAACTTTGAGTTCTGGTTTGTTGTGGTCACACAGAGGTCAAGCTGGAAATGCACCCAATCCAGATTTAGCAGATGAGGCATTTCTGTTAAAAGTTATGAGGCTTTTCAACCTCCAAACCCATTCAAAATTACTGCATAGCTTCCACTTCTCTAATGTGAATCCATGAAAAGATGCTGGCAGCATCAACTAGATCTTCTTCCCTGGCAAACCAAGAGAAGGACAGCAACAAATATTCAGAACAGCAGACTGGTATGGGTAGCATCAGCCAATCTGTGGTGTAAACATTTCTGCTCCAGCCAAGCAGAGATGTGTCTGCTGAGGTCACCTCCGAGTTCAGTGGTGTGCCGTTGTGGCGTGGCAAAACCCATCCAAGGCACCTCCCAAAATTCTCTCGTCTTTCAGGAAGGCAAGGGCCTTTATTTGGCTCTCCCTCCTTGCCACAAGAGGGCTCTGGGAGAGCAGCCCAGCAGCCCTCAACAAGCAAACGTGCCTTCCAGTTTGGACCTTTAAACTGAGATACACGATTGCCAAAGTCTGTAGAAAGGCAGCTGAGACTAGACGGGCTAGGAGCAGTATGTTGGCAAGGGTCTGGTCCATCAATTTTAAACCTGCTATGTGTCCACACAACTGTTGTTCCTCAAGTCAGCAGAAGAATCAGAGTGGCCTGAGTCAGACAGGGGAGTCAAACAGAAGAGTCAGTGCCTACAAGCAGAGGCTTCACAAAGGAAACCTAGGAGAAACCACCCTGCCTTCTTAGCCCTGAGGCTCTTCGTTCTGTAGCAGATTTCTACTTCCACACATGAGCAATGGCTTGGAAATTCTATGTTTACAGCCTGGCCACTGCTGGGCTTTGACTGTTGTGATGCTTTTTCTGCTAGGGGCTGATTTCACAGAGCAGCCAAGGCACAGACTGCTAACTGGCTGAACTGAACTTCCTCATGACAGCAGGACAATATCCTGAATCATCACCTACGCACCCATGGAGAGGAAGCTTGCACTGGTGGCAGGAGGAAAAATGTACCCCAGATACCATTTTAGCACTATGTGTTTGGGAGAGGAAAAGATACCTTTTATTTCCCAGCCTTCCCACTCCAAAATTAGCAGAAGTTTTCATTAGATAAGTGGTTTAAAGCGTATGCAAGTCCCTCTTCTTCCTGTTTTTTGAATACATCAGAAGATGTAATGAGGTAGTAAATTTGACACTTAGGCAGAGTATTGAAATTGAAGACAATGAGGCCATTTTCTCCCTTCTCCCCATTGCAATTTAGTTCAATTCACTTATTCTATAGTAATTTAAGTAAATGGCTGGGAAATTACAAGCTCTTTGCTGCATACCACGTTGTAATGATGATTTCATTCAGCTTTTTCTTAAATGTCACAGATGGTTACAAATGCAAGCCCAGAATGAGGTGGACTGGAGGTGAGAGGAGGAATTCCTGTCACCATAGAAGTTCCTCTTCACTCGGAAGACTTAAATTATTCTGAAACCCTTTAAGCAGATATATTTGGGGAAAATACCAACCAAATAGGATGATGTGACCAGTGATGGCAAGTAAAGCCATGGGAGGGAGGGAGGCAGGGGGGAGAAAAAGAAAGCCTTGCACACAAGACATGCTACTGTCTAGATTTGGACCTTAAGATATCAGAAGGTGTTTGGGGCAGCAAAGGGGCAGATTATGTCTCAGGAGTCTCATCTCAGGGAGATCAGCAACAGAATGAGGACTCTTTTAAATTGCCACAAAAGTGGAGGGGAGCCTTTCCATTGAGTAATACTGCTTGTTTTTGTCATCTGTTGAATAAAACCTGCAAGGTGGGAGGAAGCCAGACTCCTGACTCAGAAAACTAACCCCCAAATCACCATCTGTCCTGGAGCTGGGACCTTCCCCTTCAGAAGGATGTCCTCTGGGACACCTTGTTAAGGGGCAGATTGGTGAGAAGGGACAGGTTTAACTCTTCAGCATTTCAGCATCCTGTGTCATTCTGAGAGCTGTGTTAAATTGCTCCCTTCTCTCTCCTCTGAGGTTTTCCTGTGGCTAATTAATTACAGAGAGAATTCAGAAGCCTTTGTGGGTAGTTTGTCAACTTTGTGCTATGAGTCAAGAGGAGTGCACTTCAACAAGGCCTGGAATGTGGGCAGGGCTCCATGAGGCATTCCCAAATTTGGTAGTTTATCTGGATTTGTCAGGGACATTTTGCATCCTCTCTGTATGGCCAGTCCATCTTGCTTTTGAGGCAGCACATGGCACGGAGCATGCAGCAGAGAAAAAGAGTGGTGGCAGCCATTAGAGAGTCCCAGGGACTTTGAGTTGTTTCCATGTTCACCAAATCAATGCAATATTGCAACATCTTTCCTCTGGCTTGCCCTTGATGTGGTAAAGAGCAGCAATTCACAGAGAAAATCAGAGTGCCATTATTAATTTCCTATTTTATATACAATAACAGTGGTGACAAGAACATGAAAATCCAGACTTGACATAAATATTCTCCTTCCTTCCTTTTAAGCAGGAGACTGAAGGGATAGCCAACCATAAACATCCCTTTGATCTTCAGGCTCCACGGTTAAGCCCAAAACGATACGAAATATTAGCCCAGGAGAAGCCACGTCTTTCCAAACAACTGGGGCATTTTTTGGCATGACATGGGTTCATCTCCTCACCATCTGTTCATAAGTGACTTCTCCAGGAATGGTTTCCTTATGCTTCTATGTATTCTTGTGGCCTTACTTCTGTGGAAATCCAAAATAGTTGGTGCTAATCTTGCAGAGGTTTGATCATAACTTGCCAAGTATCCCCTGGGGAGAGGCTGTCTTATTTGAAGAACCTCAGGTCTGTGGGCAGGCTCCTGC
>NW_008617107.1:11512-39332 GCF_000691845.1 Merops nubicus | reverse complement strand
CAGGAACTGGTCTGATTTGTGGTTATTGTTATGCAGTGAGCTGGAAGAAATGATGGGTGACTTCAGTGATCAATCATACAGCCTAAATAATAAAGGCACTGGTGCTCAGATGAAATTGAGGCCCCACTGACTGATGCACATCTAGCAGATATCAGGCTGGGAAAAAAAATTGATTTGCAGGTAATTCACAAGCAGTAAATTGGTGAAATTATGCCAGAAAGAGTTCAACAAGCCCCATTCCTACTCTCCCCAATTACTTGAACAGTGCAGTCTATGTTACATGTGTTTGCTTTTTGCCCTACTTACAGCACTGTGGAAATCCAGCTATGTTAGCCTTAAAAAGGGTACAGAAAAGATTACTAGGAAATGCAAATAAAATAGTTCACGTGTGAAAGAATAAAGGGTGTTTAAGGACCAGTATTAGGGCCTCAGGAGGAATTGGGATTTGGGAGCTTCTGTGTTTTGATGCTGTATATTGCAACCTTTTCTCTGTGAAACTTTTGGATGCATTCCCATGTTACAATTTCTGGCCTTGGTCTTCAAAAGCACAAACAGGAAAAAGATGATATGGTAATGGCAGGACCTTAGTAACCACCAGCTTAAAACAAGAAAAAAATTTGGCTTGTTTGCACCAGCTGTCAGCTTCCAGGCTATCAGCATCACATGGATTCAGCCCAACTCTGCCCAGGTATCTGAACAGACTGCAGCTGAGAGCCACAACTCATCTGAGTTAGTTGTGGCTGTACTTCTAGCCCACAGCAAGGCTCTAGTAAAATCCCAGTTCTCTGTAGCCTCTCAGCCACCCTTTCACCATAACTGAGCCTTCTCATGGGAAGGCAGAACTTTGCCATCTGTTCAAGACTCGATTCATGGTGAGATCCTGGAGTGGGCAAGACAGATGCCCAGGACTTCTCACTTGAGAGTGCAAATGTGACAGTCACGGGGGTTATGAGAGCCCAGGATTTGGGCTAAAACACCAGCAAGAGCTGGTGACACTGGTGTGCACACAAAGGTGGCTGCTGTTTGAGTGTGTGAGTATAGAAGCTCATGCCTGAACCTTAAATGTGCCACCCAGTTTCCTTTCAAGGATGATTTTCAAAAGCCTTTGAATTGACTGTTATTGTCAGAGGGCTATCTCAGCAATGTGGCCTCATATTTTTAGATGTTTTTCCTAAGCTGCCAAGTAGATGGGATGGGAACTTGAATGTGTAAACAAGCCATATGTTAGGGGAAGGTTGTGAACATGTGTTGGGCTTACTTTCCTGGGGCATAATTATTACAGATACTTAAGTAGCAGAGTGATTGCACAATACCTTAATTACTGTGTTTAGATGAAGCCTGTTCATTGTAGGAGTCATACTCTATGGCTCTACTTTCTCTTCAAAGTGTAATTTGAGCAGTTGTTGCTGAGATACACGGGTGGCCAGTGTGCACCAAAATTTTCTGTATGCTTCATACAGTTCATAAATGGTTATTCTTCACTCTGCCTTTCAAGGTGCAGCACTCTGTGAGTTTGTGGCCTGCTTGTGGAAAAGGTGCCAATCCTCTGAAGTAGAAAGAAGGCAGATTAAGGTCCATGTGCAATGGGGAGGTGGTGATTCCTCTTAGGGGCAACTACTGGTTGTTTTCTCTTTCTATCTGAAACACACATGTATCTGCACATACTTCTACTACCAAATCTGATTAGTATCCAAACTGTTAGGAGAGCAGAAGAAATTCTCAGATGAATCTGAGCAAGATTCTGGGGTAGTGCACTACAAATGCATCTAAGGGTGCTACTTGGTGCCAACATAACTAGTGGTGAGAAGGGGGCATTGTAGGAAGCTGTGTCTGTAAACTTCTCCCCTCTGTTCAGGGACTTTTCTCACCCCAACAGCAAATCTGCTTGTAGAGGAGGAGTTTATAGTTTTTGTCCTTTCTCATCACAGTCTTCAGTAAAATTAAATATATAGACCAAGGAACCTCATCCCCATTTAAATCCCCTAAGTGAAGCACAAGGGGTGCAGAAACATCTGAGGATGCTGAAAGAGAATATCTGAAAATGGAAGATTGTCAGGTGGTTTCTTACCAACCATGGAGAGCAACTAGCCAGAGATGTCTTATAGGAGATAAGGAATTTGGGCAGGGGGATCAGTAAACAAAAAGGAATGCAAATGAGCTGTGGCCAACACTTCCTAATACAAGTGCCCATGACCTGTGTTGCACCTCAAGGACTTATTCCAGCTACTCTCAGTAATGTCAGTTCTGTCAGCCACTAGCAGAGTCACTCAGCCAAGCTAGTCCATGCCAAGTACCCCAAAATGGGCTGTTTCTTACACCACAGGCAGGTGCCAAAGTGCTTCTCTTTGGCACCCTTTACTCAGAACACATCTCCTGGATCCTACTGCATGGCATAGGCCTAAATAAAGTATTAGTGTCTTACCTCATCTCATGCTGTTTGCTCAGCTGGCTCTTTCTCCATCTATTTTTTTTTTTTCTAGCTGAATGAATAAACAAAGCCACCCAGTTTAAATGCCTGTGTTACAATTTTTATCTGAGCAAGAGAACATTTCCCAGTAGCTACAGCCACGTGCACAAGAGTAAGGACCTGTGGCAATTAGCAAGTGTGGGGAGAGAATATTGGGTCATGTTGAGGCAGGTTTTTCAGTAATTGTGTAGAAGTAACAATTAGAAGAGGCAGGAGGCTCATTAGATATGCTAATCCCCCAGAGTAGGCAGTGGATTGCAGAACAGCACCCAGGCCCAGTGATTGCTCATAGCTCATGCTGTGCCTGAAGTACAGCAAAAAAAAACCTCACCCTTTTCTGAGAGGCAGCTCATAGGGCTGCACATCAGTGGCAGGGCTGGGCCCTCTGCCTCTTTTGGTCATAGCCCTCACCTTCTGCAAAGCAAAGGGATCCAGGTGCAAAGGCTGCCCCTCAGTGCTTCATCCCTAGCTCATCCCTCAGTCCCCAGCTCTTTGCCCTGTGGTGGCACTGACAAACTGCAGTGCTGGCAGCTCTCACAAGCAAGGCAGCTGGGATATCAGGAGAAGCACAGGATGTACAAGGAGCTGCTGAGGGAGCAAGGTATGCTCAGCCTGGAGAAGAGAAAGATGTGTGTGTAGGGGGGGACGGACATCTAGCTGCTGTCTGCTTCTGCCAAATAAGGGATTGCAGTCAGACTCTCCTCCCTGCTTAACAAGGATGAGTCCTTCAGCTTCTCACCTCATATGCCGTGTTCCAGGCCATGACCATCTCGGTGGCCTCTGCTGGACTTGCTCCAGTTTGATACCTCTCATGCACTGAAGTGACTCAAACTGGACACAGCCCCTCAGATACTGCCTCATCAGTGTGAAGCAGAGAGGAATCACAAGCTTCTCTTATTCTGCTGGCTGTGATTTTGCTCATGTTAACTGAGATGCAGTCGAGCTTCGTTGTTGTGAAGACACGCTGCTGACTTGTTCAACTTCTTGTCCCTCAGGACCCTCAGGCCCTTTTCTGCAGAGCTGTTTCTCAGTCAGCCCTGGTTCAAGGGGTCACTTCATCCCAGGTACAGGAGTCTGCCCTTGCCCTGGTTAAGCTTTATAAATTTCTGCTGGCAGAGCACTCCAGCCCACTGCAGTCCCCCAGAATCACAGCCTTACCTGCCTGCCAGCATATCAGCTGCTCCCCACAATTTGATGTCATCCTTGAAACTGGAGAAAGTACGCTCATTGTCATTGATCCAGGCCCTAATGAGATCTAAAAGAGGTAATAAATGCCTTTAGAACAAACTCATTTTTTTTCCACAAAGTGGGAAAGAACTGTCTACCTTCTGGAGATACTTTAAATAAAATGCCAAGATTTTCTCAGAGCCACAGGATCCTGGGGCCTCGGGGTTTCAGAGGCTGCAGGAAATACCATGAGACCTCATTACATGTTAACAATTAAGCTTATGGTTTAACTACATGCCTTTTGGTGTTTTGTAGTTTTATAGCCACCTTTTCTTTGGGGGATTACTATATATCCCTAATATTTTGCACATGGGCTACAGTGATGTGCTGTAGGGTCAAAGGAAGGTGAAAGTTGTTTACTACATCTCTGCCCTGCCCAGAACTGGTTCCTGTGATTTTCACAGGATGGGCTGGTTTTAGTTCTCCATGGAAGAGCTCTCTGGGAAGAGTCAGTGCTGCTGTTTTGAAGCCCAAGTTCCCTGGGATGCTATTTGTCCTGAAAGAGGCTAATACCACCAATGGGCTTGTTTGTATCCCTCTGCAAGAGCAAGATTTTGGCTCATCATGAAGCCAATGAGAAGTACGCTACCAAGGTCACTCCAAAAGGACTTGTTCTTGCGTGGCCTGAGACAGACTTTGTCAGTGCCTGACACAGCAGCCACAATTAGGACTGCCACATGAAAAAGACAAACAGAACTTGTGCTTGAAATAAAGATCTGAAACTACCTTGCTTGAACACTGGAGATTTACCACAGCTAAGCATGGAGGAGGATGCTGCGTATACAGATGCTAATGAACTTTCCGAATTCCTGGCTGGTGTTTCGAGTTAAACAGACCATCAAATCTGGAGTCAGGAAGGAATTTCAAGGCAAATTGGCTAGCAAAAGCAGGGCTGGGTTAGTTAGTGTTTTTCCTTCTGTTATGAGGATGTGATTTATTTACTAGGCACACGTGGGAATTTCATTTATGAAATTCTTCTCCCTCGCAGGCACCAAGAATATCAGCAGTAACCTTCATCTCTCTTGCTGTCTTCCTAGGCTATGATTTTTTGTTGCTTTTGGGGTAGGTTTTTTTTTGGTAGAGAAGATTGTTTTAGAGTATTATAGCTGCTGGTTAATAGTAGTTTTATAGTACTATAGCTGATAGAGTGCAACTCTGTCTCCCTATCAGGACTGAATAACTACTCAGTGGTTGCCTCTGACTGCAGGAGGCTGGATTAGAGGGCCTGAGAACTCCTGCTGTAAGTACTATATCAAGCCAAGAAGAGCATATCACACTCTTATAACAGACAAGTGCTATTCTTCTGAACCAAGTTCCATCAGGAAAAGTTGTGTCTTAGGGGGTCTTCAGGACCAAGCTACCAAGATCCACTGACCAACCCTTGCTGAACTGCTGCAACAGGAACAAGTACTGTTTGCTCTCTCTTTACAACCATATAACCTGTTAGCAAAGTTTTATCCCATGCTCTAGACTGTTTCCCACCTGTCTTCTGCCCTGATTGGAAGGCAAATTGTAATGGCTTCTAGAATAGATTTTTCTCACAGATTTGGTCCAGATGGAGTAAAAAGTATGCTAGAGCATGCGTAAGCCCCCTGTGTATTGGAAGAAAAACAGGTATGCCAATAAGTTGCTAGACTGACTGTTCCCAGGCTCTCTACACATCTTCATTGCCACAGAAAAAGCCCAGATGCTTCTTTGAAAGGCAGGCAGGTATATGGCAGACTCCACCTTGTGCAATACCTAATAGAAAGTCTGAGCCACCTCCCAAAGATGTCTCCCCACCTTTGATAAGACATTGTTGACAAATAGCAGGTTTGCCATAATTAGAAGCATAATAACTAGGAAGTCTAACTCTCTCCAGCTGCTATTAAAGCTGATGTCTCAGGCAATCAATTGCAAATGGGTATTATTTTATAATTGAATCCACAGCTCCTTACATGTGAGATGTGAATGAATGAGGTAAACACACGTGCAGCCAGCAGAACTCACAGCTGGCTGTCATCCCTTCAGTGCCACTAACGTGGCCCTCGTTCATCCCAGAAGTTGTGGGAACCTTGCTACAGTCTTCCAGAGGCTTCAGGGTCCAGCACAGTTAGCTAGAGAAGTTGCATCTGCTTTGTTTCTGATGATTTGATTAAGGGCCTGCTTAAAGCTGCACAGGTACTCTGCAGACACAGGGGACTTTCAAACACACACCCATGGTGAATATCTGCAAGCCATGCAAAAGGGCTGAGCTGGGAAATGTGAAATAGCTATTCCAGCATGATAAATCACTCCACCTGCTTTATCTGGTCTTGGCTCCAGCCTTCATTCTGGTGGAGGCTGTCCTGTCTTGCCAAAACCGTGTCAGAAGGGAACTTGCAAGAGACATCACAGTGTGAGTCCCAAATCAAGCACTGTGGGGAGATCAGCAGCATAAGGCTGGCCTTTCCTGGTTGGGGTGTCCCAGCCATGCCCCCTGGGAATTCTACCAGTGCATTCTGCACTTGTACATGGGCAGATTTGTTTTTCTTCTTCCCTCCTGGTAAAGCCGTGATGTCTGTGTAGAGGGGGGGGGGCTGTAGGGTTAGTGTCCCCTGACTCTTGCAAGTGCCTCATCCCACCTGGGAATGGTTCAGAGCAAAGTTATCATGTCTCTGGTACCCACCAGCACAATGCAGTAATGTTTGACCAGAAAACAAGGAGGGATGAAGGTTTCATTAGAGACATGTTGCAGGGCTGCTTCTGAGATTTTATGCGTAGCGTGCCTTTCGCCCCTCCAGGACAAGTAAGTGCTTGAGATGTTAAATGATGGATCCATAACCCCCAGGTACTCTGCTACCTTCTTTAGAAAATATTTGGCTTTGCTTTTAGCTTGCTTTCAGCTGGTCTCCATGTCCACCCTCTAGATTCTGTTTGCCTATAAATTAGAAACCTCAACTGCCAGAAAACTTCCTTCCATATGGAGGCACGTAGATGTGTGAGGTCTCTTTCTAAGCTAAACAGCTGAGCCTCATCCACCTCCCATGGGGAGTGAGGCTCTCCAGTCTGCATCCTAGCATTCTTGCCAGTTTTCACCTGAATGCCTTCTGTGAGTCAGCAAGCACTGTGTGACTCAATGAAAGTACACATAGGGCAAAACAGCCATGAACTAAATTCAGCTCTTGCTAAAGAACGTGCAGGTGTTGTTCTGAGGATCAACAAACCTTCTAATGATGATACTGGATGGATTCTGGCCAGAAAATGGTGCTGTGCTGAAGGAGGGTGGGAGGAGGGCCTGGGAGCAGTGCAGTAGGGTTTGGAAAGAAAAATTGGCCCCATGGAGGAACACCTTCACAGGGTTCACAGCAGAGCAACAAGACGAGCTACTAGAGGAGGACTGGGCCTGTGGGTAACCCTAAATGGGGTAGCTGCATTTTGTGGAGGCACCAAACAGTACAAGAACTTGCCCCTTGGAGTTGTCCTCTCCTCTTCAGCTGTGAGGTGCTACCATTGCTCTGAAATGGTCAGAGATAGCTAGAGGAAGACCAGCTTCCATGGTACCACAGGGCCTGGCAGGCCTGTTGAGGCCAGAGCATAAGCAAGCAGAGAGCAGGGCTTGAGGAAGCCCTGCCACAGGAAAAACCCTCCTCATTTTACAAGAAGCAGGTCAAGGTAGAGAAAGACATACCGAAATGGCTGGGATGGTGAGATACTGATGCAAAGGACCTGATGCAATCACCTCAGCACAGTTCCTGTTCCTCCTGGCTTGTGTGAGTGTTTCCTCAACGCATGAGCCATACATTCAGAGGGCGACACCACTCCTTTCTCTACCCTACCCATGCCCAGGAGCACTTCTGACCGTGAGAAAGTTCTGACATGCAAAGAGCAGTCCTGTAACAACGCCTTGCTTGCTGTCAGCTGAAAGCAAGTGACACCCTCTCTAATGACTAGTTTCAGAAAGAAAGCAAATACTCAAGGATGCGCTCACCTGTCCCAGGTGATCGCTGCTGTCTCCCACGGGTGGAATTGGGGAGGCTTCTCAGCACATGTGTTCCTGGCTGCATGTCCTGGTTTTGGTGGGGACAGAGCTAATTTCCTTTTCTTCTTAGTAGCACACTTCTCAGTAGCTAGCAAAGAGACACGATTTGAGTTCAGTATGAGAAGAATGCTGATAATTTACGGAGAGTTTTAGTTTTTGCTGAGGAATCAAGGACTTTTCAGCTTGCCATGTGTTACTAATGGGCAGGAGCACAAGAAGCTGGGAGGGAGCACGGCCAGTACAGCTGACCTGAACTAGTCAAGGGGATGTTCCACACCACAGAATGTCATGCTCAGGATATAACCTGGGGTAGTTGGCCGGGGTGGCAGCTCGCTGCTTGAGCGTTGGTCAGAGGGTGGTGAGCAATCGCACTGCACATCACTCATCCTTTTCTTGGGTTTTATTAATCCCTTTTAGTTATATTCCTTTTAATTACAATTATCATTATTCTCCTCATCTTTTATGATTATTGTTATTATATATTTTAAAATTTTAGTTATCCAGCTGTTCTTGTCTCAGCCCTCAAGTCTGTGTTTTTCCCAACTCCCCATTGCTGGCTGGTGTTCAGCCATGACACTGTATCCCCAAAGGTGAGGACAGATTCTAGCTGGGTGATCAGAGGGGCCTAAAAGATCTTCAACCCATTAGATGCACCTCTGAATATTGTTCATCTGGATGCTGCTTGTGTAGTGCAGAGGTATTTCCTGGAGAATTTCCCAGTTCTTTGGTATTAGGGTGCAAAACCCCTTTAAGATCATCCACCAGTGAGGAACAGAGCAAAAGGTAGCTCCAAAAGTAGCTCTTTCTTTCACTATATTTTTGGAGGTTGCTACCCCATAGACTAGAGTCAATGCACATACTGAAAGACCCTAATGCCACCTCTGCTTTCCATCAGCCCCGTAATTAGTGAATTGCCCTGTGGGAGCCTCTGGCTGGCAGAAGGTGAGACAGCCACGTTGCACATGTGAGGGTAGTTTGGGAGCCTGGCTTGCAGCGTCTAGAGGGAGTGCCTGCCACTGTCAATAACATTTCCAAAGAAAGGAGCCAAATCCACCCACATGGGTCACGGAGACTGTGTCTTTCTGCCACACGCCTTCCCTCTTACCCAGGCCTGGCAGGGCCCCATCGCTTCTCACGTGTTGCCCTGCATGCTGAGGGGACCCACCAACGACTACCAGGCTCTGTGGCCTGAATTCAGATCCAAAACATCCACCAAATACAGGCATTTTGGGGGAAGGACTGGGATCTGGGCTTTGATTTAGGTTGACAGGAAGAGTGGGAATTGTAAGGTCAATCAGAAATCTATAATGCAGTTGAGAGGACATAGTAAAAAAATAAATCAGTAATACATAGGACTGTGGTTCATGCAAAATACAAAATAGAATGGGGCTTTCTGGTCCAATTCTTTGTAGGTGGTTTCTTTTTTTTTCTTTTTCCTTTTTTTTTTTCTTTTCTTTTTTTCCCCCTGCTCTCCAGAGTTCCCATGTTTGTTTTCCCCGTGGCCACACCTTTGTGATTCTATGAAGAGGTAAAATCATTGTTATTTCAGCATCCCCTCCAGACTTGCCAGCCTTTGCTCCAGCCTCAGAGGCTGGCAGGCATTTATAACACACAGAGAGAGCCCAGAATGAATCCCAAGCAGCTGGCTTCCAATGTCTATTCATCTTCTCAAAACCTGAGGCTTTTAAAGAGCTCTTCCTTCAGCTCCATTCAGGGACAGTTGCTCTTTCAGAGATCCCTATGTGGCTTCTCTTGCTTTGGGAGGGAGCTCAAAACTTGTCTTTTAGGCAAGGTGTATACGCTTTTGAAGCTAAAATAATAATTAATTACCCTAAAGGTTTAATGTTCTGGTCTTCTTTCTGCAGAGGGGGCCACGCATGTGTACAGAAGTAGTCAAGAGTGTTGGCAGGAATGGAGCCCACAGAAGTGTCCAGGAGAAGCGGTGGGATTACTACAGCAGCAATCTCTTCCTCAGAAAATTACATTCAGATCCAGCAATGTCCTTAACTATGAGCTGAAATTTAAGTATCTGGGTCAATTAAAGGCAAGCTCATGCCTTAATGAGCTGCAAAACATGGCCCAGTAGAGCTTGAGAGTAGCATGTCACACTGCTCACTGCTTTCCAGAGAGGGCAGCACATTGGGCAAGAAAATCCTCAGCACTGGAATACAAAAACCTGTAAAATTTCAGCAGCCTCTCTTTGGGTTTTTCTTTGCTTAATTTAGCTGAGGAAATATCAGTAAAGATGTGAGGAACTCTTAGGCATGATGTCTAGGGTCTTTGCCTGTCCAGGGCCTTTGCCTGTGCTTCCCCCATCTTTGGTGCATCTGCTATAATGGCAATTAGTAGTCCTGAAAGTCTGGAGGAAAGCAAGTACCACTGCCTTCAAGAAGATCAGGAAGGAAGACAGGAGGAACTTCAGGCCAGCCAATCTCACCTCAGCTGATCCTGGAAATTATTTCCAGACCCATGAAGGACAAGAAGACGATCCCTGACACCTTATTTCTGTCACTGGGGCATGGCCTCTGCTCTGCCATGTCCTCTGGCAGGTGGCAGCAGGTTATCGTGGGAAGAGGGGCAGTCCTTGGAGGTGCTTTAAACCAGCTGAACGTCAGGAAATCAGCCTCTAAGAGGGCTCAGAGGGCTTCCAAGATGCCTAGCAAACTCATTGCAGCTCTTGACAGCTGTTTGCATATCATATATGAAGAACTAGCCAGCTGCTGTATCTTGGTGGGTTTTGTGCTTCTGTTGCAGTCTTTTCTTTCTTGTCTTTCAAATAGCTCCTCTGCAAACAGCAGTTCTCCTGAGAAGATAACAGGTCTTCTGGCACTGGAAGGGGAGAGAGAGAGTGAGAAACTGAACCTGGGTTTCCTCTGCCAGCCACTTCCCAGGCTGTGTGGAGAACTTGAAACATGCACATAGCACAGTCTCTGATGCCAGCTTGCCCTCTCCTCTTTGGTGAGAAGGAAGTGAAACAACACACCAGACCAGTGTGGCCTTCCTGCTGGGCATAGAGGAACCTCTCTTGCAGGCAAAGGAGTGATTTTCTCTCTGTCCATTTGCATCACTCAAACCCTAGAAGTCTTCCTGTTATCCCACATTAAGCAATCATCTCCTGGTTTTGTTTTGGAAGGTCCTTTCTTCTTGAGTACCCTGTCCTTGTAGGGCCATTTGCTGGACACCCTGCATTTTTTCTGGTTGACTAGCCAAGGTTTTGGAGCTGAGTTAGTGTCTCTGTGCTGCCCTGCCAGCAGCACCGTGGCACTGACCAGTGCTTGCCTGCAGATCCAAGGGACATGGATGGTGTCTCCTGAAAAATTCCTTATTTTTTTGGCTTTCCATTGCCTCAATCTAGTCAGAACAAGGATGCCATTACCTGTCCCAAGTGCTGTGCTGGCCTGGTACCTCTCTGCTTCCTCTAGAGCATGTAGGTTAGGGAGCATCAGCCAGAGGAAAGACAGCAAGAGACACAGCTTTGTGTAGAACATCTGTGACCCACATTGCAGCCTGCTACAGAGAAGGAAGGTGTCCAGCACCACCCTGGCTAGGATCACGTTTCTGTCTTTCACAGACACACCACTGCTCACACAGAAACTTGTTATACTTGAAACAATTTGTCCCTGGCATTTTCAGACCTGCCTCTGTCACTAAATGACAACACATATGACCCCCACACACACACAATCCCATGTGTGCAATTCCAAAAAAAAAAAACCCAAAACATTTTCAGTGGGAAGGAAACGTTGATGCTTCAGCTGAAATGCCAGAGATATTTTGGGCAGAAAAAGGGGCGTTTCAGAGTTGGGTAAAATTATCCCCTGGGAAAGTCATCTATTTTGACAAACTCCCACCTCAATTTGACAGGAAAAAAAAAGACAATGAAGGCCATGATGAACAATGCAGTCTGCTGGTATCACATTTCTCAGCAAGCAGCATTATTTCCAGTCATGGACTTTATTTTGAAGAACTCAACCAGGTGAGAGCATGCTTCAATTGACATCCCTGGATAAAATAAAGACCTGGCTGTAGGCCCCACCATAGACAGCTATGCCAGAGATTAGTCACCTGAAAAAAGGCAATGGGAAGAAAGAAGAACTTCTAGTGCTCTGTGGCAGATACTCCTTTTACAAAGAGGCTAGTCTGGCTCAAAGGTGGGCGTAGAGACAAAATCCAATGATGCATCCAAGGACAGTGCTGGACTTGGAAAAGAGCTTCGAGTAAGTTGGCCCTGTCTTCTTTTAATTTTCTTGTACCCAAAATGGGGGAGTCATTGCAAGTGTAGCCTCCTAGGGATTCATGAGGTGCAAGTCTTTCCATGACTAGTTTCTCAGCTGCACACAACAAAGCAAAAATAAAGATGTGGATCTCAACCAGGAGCCCTTTAAATATACCTTGTCCTCCTTTGGTTAAAAACCCATTCTCCTTGGTTGTTGCTGAGCTTTCACCCATCCCCCTGCTCCAGCACTGATTTGATCTGTGTTGACCAAATTCCATGCAAAATTTTGAGTCAAATTTATCTTTTGTTTCTCATTTCCTCCCACCCCCTGACTGCTTTTGAGTTGAACTCTGGTTTTGAGCACCTGCTGTTCGTAAGACAACCCAGCTGTTGGCCAGGTGCCTCAAGGAACCAAAATATCTTAACCAAAATGCAAAACAACTTATTCATTTAGAAGACATGCTATATTTTAGTTAACACTTTCATGTAGTACCAAGATTTACTTCTGGAAATCACTAGACTTTGCTTCTGGAAGTCACCAGCCCACCATCTCCGTCTTCTTTGTCTCATTTTGCATGTCAAGGTATTGAATCTTATCCGTTTGTGACAAAAATCTCAAGAGAAGGGTGACAAAGCATGTCACTGGAGTCTTACTGAAAAAAAATTAGCAATGCTTCATCTTCCGGGGTAACAGAATTCTTCTGACAGTTGATTTTGAATGAATCAGAGCAAACAAATCCTTTTTCTTCTTTTTTTTTTTAATTCTCTGATTTTTCCTTTCAACTGTCCCTTGCCTTTCTTGCAGGATTTCTTCTGTCCATGTCTCTTCCAAAGGCAGAGATCTGGCAGTGACTGCCAAGGACTGAAATCATGTGCTAACCCAGTTATGGATTTGGTGAAATTTTGGTGAACTAAAACCATTTCAGACTGCTCAGTGAACAGACATTTTTCAAAGCAGCTGAGTGGCCCTCTGCATATACCTGAGGTGTCATCAGCACACACAAACACACCCATGCACACCGATAATGCACAGGTACTAATACAGTACTCATTACAGAGAGCTATTTTCAGATGCACAAAGGTTTATTATGAACAGTGGAAAATAAAATAAACAAGTATTAAGAGCAACCCAGTAGAGGTCTATTAACTCTGCAAGGAATATTTGTTCTTTCTGTCAGAATGATAGGTCTATACTAATGCTCAAGCCAGACTGCTAATACAATCATTTTGTTTCCACAACTCATTTCCATGATAATTTTAGGGCCAAAGTTTTGCTGCTTGGATTTCATTTTCTGGTGCATTCAATCCCATCCTTACGGGTAGATGTGGGCAACTCACGGGGCTGAAAAATTGTAGGAGGGTTTAGGTGAGAAAGGAGGTCTGGGGATCTCTGTGCCCCTCCTCTCCCCCACACCCTCACAACCAGATCAGGTCTGACGGTGTATGGTCCCCAAGGATGGAGATGCCACCATGCCTCTGGGCCCTGATCCATAATGAATGCCCTGCTCTCCTGGGGTAGATTTATTTCTTCCAACCCCATCAGTGTTTGCTGTACTTGGTGTCTTTGCCCTGATCTCAGATGGCCTCTAAAGCATGGGCTGTTTGTTCTCTTCTAGATCAAACAACTCTGGCTGGGCTGTCTTTCACCTCCTTTCTTTGGGGAGCACAACTATGGGGTTGTCCTAGCACAACATAGATTGCAGGTGATGTTTCTTGTGAAAAGGAGAAGCAAGGAACGGCAGAGAGATCACCACTGACATCTGCTTGGCAGTTGTGGAGATCTGAACCCAAGATTAAATTGTCCACTTGTGTCTGTGCATGTTGGACTTTCCCATTTGGACAGCTCTGTGTATAGCCTGATTTTTCTACTATGTGAATCATCTAGGTACACTCGTTAAAAATGAGGTCATTGAAATGAAATGCTAAATAAGACCTAGGATTCAATTTCTAGTTTTACCATGTCTGTGTTTAGGACAAATAACATTTTCCCCTCCCTCGCTGGGGAGTGGAAGGCTGCTCAGGATATACTGCATGAGAGATTTTCTCTCTCTCAACAGAGTGAGCATTGATGGAAAATTCACCCCTCTGGTTTTGTGTAAGCTCACCGCTATTGCGCTATTGTTTTTAACACTTCAAGCCCAAGTTTTACTTTTGACCCTAAAAGAAACCAAACTGCATTTAAAAACTAAACAAACCAAACCCAAAAAGCAGAAGAGCACCTCAAAGTGCATACAGCTGGGTACACTCAGACTTGCCTGCTTGACTGGACAGACCATAGCTGGCTAATGGTGACCCAGGAGTCTGTGAAACCCATATTGGGAAAGGAAGTTGGTTGGCTATTTTTGTATGACTCCTTCCTCACTCACTCACTGCAAACAGTGTCCTCTCTTGATGCAGAAAAGCTGCCCTGCTGTCACAAATGGGTGTGTGTGGCTCACGTTGAATGGATGGGCTCTGGGCCCAGGGAGGGGTGGATATCAGCTAGGCCAATGTCAGACACACTCGTTGGTTGTATGGGACAAGTGCCAGGTGAGTTTTGAGAAAGAACAAGTGATACATTGGTAGCAGCAACAGGCTTCTAACCTAGTGCTCAAGATGGAGGGGGAGAGAAGGATACCATGAAATTAAACATTTCCAGCCCAGATTCTGAGCACTTTATTGAGACCTTTGGGGTCTCTCTAGATCACTTGAAGGACCAAGGCTTTGTCACTGAATCTACCAAAAAGTAATTAACAGTATTAACCTCCGTGAGGAGGTCACCAACAGGGTCTTAATGTCCTCAGGTATAGACAGATTTTTGCATTCAACAGCAGGAGAGTCTTCAATTCAATGATGGCCAAATCCAGACAGCTCACCTGGACAATGGTATAGGAGGAATCACAGGCCAAATGTTGAAGAGGAGCTTGCATTAAACTTAGTGTATGGATCATGTACAACTTGCTCCCACAGTTGAATATTCTGAGAAGAAACCAAGCTCTGTTCCTCAAGTAAAACCTGAGCATCTCATCTACTTTATTCTGTTTGTCAGAGTGCAGATGGACAACAGAGGGGGATGAGAGAAAATGGACTTCTCTCCTGTGTAGGTCCACAGGATCACTTCCCTTTAACCAGGCTAGTTCACTCTGCTCCTCTCAACAGCAATCTCTCAGATAAAGGTGATTACAAAAAGATGCTAAGTAAAGAAACCACTTGAATGGGTAGAAAGACCAAAAGAATGAAGTGTTGGAGATGTCTTCCCAGGTTCTACAAGTGATGGACATGCAGGCTCCTCATGACAAACCTGATCCCTTGCACAGGAGCCATGATGAGCCCTCTTTCTTGGAAAAAAAGTGCCACTAACACTTTGGATCATGATGCCTTTCTTCTCATTCTCTTCTGCTCTGTGTATATTTACCCCTTATCTATATACCCCACACATAGATGAGATATTTGGCATCTCAGGCATCTGCAAATGTGCCGATGCAGATGAACAGCAAATCCAGCCCTGCTGCAGGTAACAGGAATTTCCACCCCAGCAACAGCAACTTTATTCATTCACTGAATCACATTGGCTCAGGATTAATTACGCAAACCATGATAGTGCACACGGGCTCGACGAGCTTGTTAATGATTCATGTGCATTTTAGCCTCTAGGAAGAAAAAATCAACAGAAGGGATGGATGGTGCCTTGAAATCAGACAGGCAGTTCAAGTAAAATGGTGTAGCCTTCTTCTCTTCCTCCTCACATTAGCCATAGAGCTTGCTCTTGGGGACTTCCCCATAGGGCTCACAGACATGCACTAAGATAAAATGAAAAGGTTTTATTTCTGGGCAGTTTTCTTTGTAGTCTTAGGACACTGTTACTTGGGAGTTGGAGGGGATTTTCTTCAAAGGGAGGAAATCCTGTGAAGGTCTGTGGTATTCCCAGGTCAACGTCACATGGCCAAAAGTTGACCTGAGACCACCACTATTCAGCCCATCCATCCTCTCTCCACTAAGAGCCAGGGAAAAAAAAAATGCCTAGGAAGAAGTAAAAGCATGAGGCCCATGTGTTCTGATACTGTCCCAGGGTACTGTCCCAGCCTCCAGGTGTGTGGAAGGGAGGGAATTCCTGAAGCAGAGGCTCTGTCTTTGCAATTAATAGCTGTGGATGGATTTTTCTGTCATGAACTCGTCTAATTGCTCTTTGAACTTGTGTGAGCTTTTAGCATGCACAACATCCTGTGGTTCTGTGTGTCCATGCTTTAACTATGCACTGGGTAAGGAAGTCCCTTCTTTGGAAACTGTCACCTAGTGTCATTTGCTTCTTTCAGCTGCTGTATCATCCTGGCTCATCAACAAGTGAACCGAGCAGCACAGGCCTGAGTGTTCTTTCCTCTTCGATCCCCCTCTTGCCTACTTTCCTTTAAGTAATTAGCCACATGCACACAAAAAAAGACAACTCTGTTGGATCCAAGCTTAATTTTACACAGCAGGGAAAGTCAACATGTTTTTAAGACGACTGGTCAGTTTGGAGCTGGACATCACTGCAGGTGTGATTCAGCCAAGGGGCTACAAGTGTGCATAGCTCTGAGTCTAATTTTTTTCCTTTTGTGGTCCTACTAAGTCAGCTTTTGCAACATCAGTCAGCTTGTGGAATGAGTGTGTCCAGGATAGGATCACCAGAATATTTATAGATACAGGAGACAATCTTTAAGCCGTGAAGGAAACTGAATAGCAATGAAATATTTTTTTTAAGAACAATCTCTCAACTCCTGGACCAGCTGTCTGGGACCATACAGAGCATCTTGGTAGGTCATTACCCTTACAACCTCCCCAGCCATAGCCAATAACACCAGTCTGAGTCCTCACACAGTTTGCTGATGGCAGATTGAAAAGGCACAGGCTAAGTGATTAGAAATCACTGATAAGAATAACGATTGTGGCTTAATCCTCTTTTGGCAGACTAAACCTCACACCTTATTGGTGCTATCAGCTACAAGCAAGCTGTGGCCACCAGCTGCAATGCACTGTGTGGTAGTAATGTGGCAAGGGCAAAGCTGAGCTGCTGCAATATTATGTCCTGTCCTCATCAGGTTAGGAGTAGGATCAGGTAAAAAGAAATACCTACCTTAAAAAGTTTGTCAGATAGCTTAAATATCCGTCCTCTTTGGAAAGGTAATTTTCTAGTGTAGTTAAAACAATCAGCCTGGCTGAAGGTGGGTTATTTTCTGGTGGGTTATTTTCTGTTTCACCAACAGCCTTCACGCTGATGTCCTCCCTGTTCCCAGCTTCCTCTCCACCCGTTTTCTCTGCCCTTTCATTATCTTATAAGCTGGCTTTGCAGAAAACTTCCTGTAAGTCCTAATCCATTTGCACAAATCAGGAGGCTTTACTACACTGCTGAAGGTGATTCAACCACCAAATGAGCTTTTGGGGCTTTCTGGGGGACACCTTCAAGGATCATGGCCTGCTGACCTGCCTTTTTAAATTTCACTTAGTTGTAGAAGAAAGAATGGACCACTACTGCTGAATGTGTCTGTAGTAGCTCCCAAGATTAATGTCTTGAAGTGGCAAGAAACTTCTGTGATGTTTTCTGACTGGCTGCATTATGTATGTAGCAGCTGCTCTGCAATTTCTCCACATCCTGCATGGCTGATCTGACCTGTCTGTTAAATCTGCACCCAAAGCCCTTTCCCAGAGCCTGAGAGGGCTGTGCAAGGATAACTGCATTTTGTGGGCTTGGGTTTTAAGAGTTTTGGGTTCTGTTTTTAATCAGTCAGTTGTTTTTCCAGCAGGTTTTCAAGTGCTGTGCTGCTGTTCAGTTTTGAGATTTCCTCCTCGTGTCTCCTGGGCAGGCTGGTGTGCTCACCTCAACCTGAACACCTGCCTAAATTCCATGAATGTTTAAAAACAGGGTTTTGAAAAGTGTTCTCAATAAGGACAGTCCTCATGTGAGAAGAACCCTCAGCCTCTGCACTTCTGAAGTTGGAGCAGTTACCCTTACTGGACAAGACAGGGAAAGTCAGGTAAAGAGTCAAGGTCTGACTTACCTGAAATCACTCAACAAGCCAGAGTGCTGATCTCAAACAAGCCTAAACTTCTCACTTCAGACAGCTCTGGTTATTTATATTGCTGTAAGACCCAAAGCAATGTCAGTTTTCAGTGGTAAAGGTACCCTAGCTGTAGCCAGAGAGGCCTTCAAAGAAGATTTGCATGGCAAGCAAAGCGTTGGTTAATTGGGTGAATTTTCTACTGGTCTGAAATGTGTTAAATTAGTCATTTCTTCCTGGCTTATCTCTCCTGGCAGGTCAATGTGGCTTGTAACTTGAGTAACACCTCCAGCTTGGGTCACATCCACAATGCCAGCCCCTTTGTCTGAGATGTGGTTGTTCTTAGCTGTGATATGCTGAAGGTTACCCTCAGCTAAGCTGTTTTAACATCACAAACCCACTGTCCCAGCCCAGGAATCAACATCCTTACACTGGTGTGAAGGCCTGTGTGGAAGGTCAAGTCCCAGTAGCTCCTCAGAAGCTCAGCAATTCTAGATTTGATCTTGCTAAAGGTCTCACATGAGACAGGTAATACCAAACAGCCAATGTGTCAAAGCAGGACAGCCAAACTTCTGTTGTGGCTAACGCAGAGGAGCAGATATCTGCACCTGATGATTCATCTGAACCATCTTTGGAAGGATGAATCACTGGCTGGAAGTGGCTGGGTCTCTCCTTTGCTTGTGTCATGTAAGATGGCAGTTGCAGCCTGGGCCATCAATGTCCCCCATGTTTGCAATCATCTTCACTGGTCTCCTGGGACACAGGCTGAACTACCTGTGCTTTCCTGCACTGGCAGACAGCAGCAGCCTACAGGTCCCAACCAGGACTTATTTTTGGGTACTGCCTTGAGGATAACTCTGCCCATGCTGTTTTCCATTCTATAAGGTACAGAGAGGTGGCACAGCCCAGGGTTTGAAGAGAAGGGAGAATAACACCAGAAAGCCTTGAGGATATCTCTGCCCATGCTGTTTTCCATTCTAAGGTACAGAGAGGTGGCACAGCCCAGGATTGAAGGGAAGGAAGGATAGCACCAGAAAGGAATTGAGCCCTAGACCAACAGCTCATATAAATGAGTGGCCTTTCTGCCTTGCAGAGCCTTTACCACAGCCCACACTGGTTATTTGCCAGTGATGGGCATTGTCTAGCAACAGTTGACATCTAATGTCATGGCTGAGCCATGGCCTGCCTGGGAAGCAGAGAGCTGAGCTCCTGCCAGGTTGTGCTGGCTCTTTTCATTTTATTTTCTTTAACTAAGTGAGCAATAAGTCTCCAGTGTCATTTCTCCTGATGTCTGAATGAGTTATGTGCATGTGTGTAAAAAAAAAGCGTCCCCCCTGAGTTTGATGAGTGGCTGGCTGGATGTGAGGGAGCACTGGGAGCATTCGTAGCATTGTCCCTTCACTTATTCATCTTGAAGACAATGCTGTAGCAGGGACTGACTCTGCCTCTGACTCTGCCTCTGCACAGCCCTATATTTTCCTTCATCACCTCCTCTTCCTTCCACCTTTCTTCTTAGCTTCAGCCTCTTCAGACCTTGATCCACGCATCACTGTGTGGCTCCATGCTGCATAAGGAACTGGGAAATGAAACCCTGGTTCATTTGCCACATTACCTTGTGATGGGTTTCTTTTATGGTCCTCTTGTCACCTAGCCTACAGAGAAGCATTTCCATCATCTTGAGGAGACAATATTCCAGTGATTGGCATACAAGTGATGTCTATCAATACCCTTCAATTATTTTCCCTTGTGCAGGGACAGCTGTGGCAGTGAAGACCTCTGAAAGCTCAGTTTCCTCCCTTTGCATGCATTGTAGGTGTACTCTTTGCTGTATGGCCAAGCCCAGAGAGCTGTGGTGAACAGAATTAAATCCATTTGGTGGCCAGTCACAAGTGGTGTTCCCCAGGGCTCAGTATCTGGGCCAGTCTTGCTTAATATCATTATCAGTTTTCTGGATGAGGGGATTGAATGTGCCCTCAGTAAGTCTGCATAAGACACTGTCCTGGTTCGGATAGACACCAAATTGAGAGGGAGTGTCAATCAGCTTGAGGGTAGGAAGGCTCTGCAGAGGGATCTGGACAAGTTGGATTGATGGGCTGAGGTCAATTGTATGAGGTTCAACAAGGCCAAGGGCTGGGTCCTGCACTTGGGTCACAACCACCCCAGGCAATGCTACAGGCTTGGGGATGAGTTGATGGGAAGCTGCCTGGCAGAAAGGGCCCTGGGCGTGCTGGTGGACAGGTAGCTGAACATGAGCCAACTGTGTGATCAGGTGGCCAAGAAGGCCAACAGCATCTTCATTTGTATCAAAAATAGCATAGCCAGCAGGAGTAGGGAAGTGATATGTCCCTGTACTCAGCATTTGTGAGGCCACAGCTTGAGTACTGGGTTCAGTTTTAGGCCCCTCACTACAAGAAGGATATTGAGGGGGTGGAGTGTGTCCAAAGAAGAGCAAGAAAGCTGATAAGGGCCTAGAGCACAAGTCTTTTAAGGAGCAGTTGAGGGATCTGGGATTGTTTAGCCTGAAGAAGAGGAGGCTGAGGGGAGACCCTATTGCTCTCTACAACCACCTGAAAGAAGGTCGTAGCAAAGTGAGGGTTGGTCTCTTAGATAACAAGTGATAGGACAAGAGGAAATGGCCTTGAGTTGCACCAAGGAAAGTTTAGGTTGAATATTAGGAAAAAATTCTTCACCAAAAGGATTGTCAGGCATTAGAACAGGCTGCCCAGGGAGGTGGTGGAGTCACCATCCCTGGAGGGGTTCAAAAAATGTGTAGATGTGCCACTTCAGGGCATGGTTTATCAGTCACAGTAGTGTTGGGCTGATGGTTGGACTTGATGATCTTAGAGGTCTTTGCCAACCTTCATGATGCCATGATTCTGTGATTTCTGTGCACATCTTACCTAGTCACAGAGGCACACCAGAGTCATAGTCTTCTACATACAGGCCTGGCACTGGAATGTTCAAGAAAGCTATGAAGGCATGCCTGTAGCCAAGAACTCTGGTGGCTTAGACAACTTGTGCTGCAAGGACTTGGTGCTTGTTGAATGCCAGGATGTGGCAAAGTCAAAGAAAAATTAAACTTTGATATCCTCTAGAGGAGCAGGGAGATGGAGTACATGGAAAAAGAGAGAGAGTGTCATACCACATTTCAAATTGAAGCCCAGAGGAGTGATAGAAAGCCAGCTAAATACTATGGCACCTGGAAAAGAGTGCTGATTTCATATTTTAAGTGACTCTTGAATCACATTCCCAACACAACAGTGCAAAGGAAACTAGAAGCCACATCCATGAATTAGTGATATGTTTGTATTATCTTATGACAGCAGCATAGAGCTGCAGCACTCTTTAAACCCACATTCCCTCAAGCTTCCTCTTGGTTCACCTCCACCTCTCTGCTTCAGTGCCTTGAAGTGGATTCTTTGGAAGGGTGATTCAACTTGCTGTGTTTTTCTGCACACAAAAAGCTCATCAGTCCCCGTGGGTTAGAACAGACCCTTGCCTGTTGGTGGTCAAAGTATCTAGGTTACAAAGACATCTTGCACATCATGACAAGACAGGGCAGAACATCTCCATCTGACTTCAAAATGGGGTTTACTGTCAAAGGGAAGTGGCGACACGGGACACTTCATACTTTGAAGGGTTCAGTACCCAGGAACACAGCTCCCGTCAACTCTCCCCTCTTCCCAGAACCTTTAAGTTGGTTGCACATATCAATTAAGTACAGCTCACACACCCTATGAGGCAACTAAGTGCTATTTTACTTATTTTATTACAGATGGGGAAACAAACATGTAGAAAGGCTTGCTGACACGTGGCTTCAAAGCCTCTGGCAGAATCCACAGTTCACCCGTCTTTGCTGTGTCCCCTGGGTTGTCCTCCTACCCTCTTGCTTCTCTGGATGAGATGGGCTCACCATGATTCCCTCTGCAAAAGTGCCCATCTCCAGAGAGTGCTCTAGGTCCTTCTTCCATGGCCCTGGCCAAGCTGAGGGGGAGTCATGGGGTCTTAGTCACCCATACACAGTCTGCTTTTCTCAGGCAGAAAAACATCACCCGCTGGCCAAGCAGCCTGTGTTGAGGTCTGTGCCCAGCCACGAGGGGACCCAGAGAGCACTGGTGTTGGTGGCAGGGGCAGAATAATTGGCTGGACTGATTAATTCTGGACCTAGTGGGGGTCGCATATTAACGATAAACTGGAAATGCCAACTAGGCTGTATTCATGCTTGATTGATGTGGCACGATTTAATTAACCCAGGCTTACATTTGAGCATTGCCCATTAGCATCTGGTATTAAAAACTCTCCGAACTGTTTAAGCTTAGCAGCTACTTTAAGGAAGTCATTTGACATCTATTCAGGGGATTTAATTGTGCCATTATGTGCCTGTGTATGGTACCCTGTGCCATTTAACCATTGCCCTTGCTAGCTGATTAATTACCAGGCCTGAGTGGCTAAGTGTGGAAGCTCGCTGCATCACTCTCCATGGCTGAAGAAGAGACAATACTATGCTCAAGACAAACGCCAGCCTGGTTGTGACATGCAATGGATGAGTTGGGATCTGCAGGCAAAACCTGTTTGTTTTACTGGAGAAGCAGAAAGTATTAGGAACTGGCATGAGCCGGAGCCGAGCAGTGCATGAGGTAACCCAAGAAGCTTTCCAGCTCCAGGGCTTTTTGGAGAAAGAGGCAAGCACTTAAAATAGATAATGCAAATGAATTTCAACACCAACAGACTATCCCCGGGGAAGGGGAACATTTTCAACGACATACTACGGACGCCTGTGAGCCTAAACTGCCAGGATGTCTCTTCCCCTTTTGCTTTCTAGTCCTGGGCTCGCAGGGCAAATGAGACAGGTTCATTTAGTGGTCACTGCTGGGGCTGAAGGTGCTGAGATGGAGAGTCCACTTGGGGAGTCAGGTGTGGCAGATGATCTCAGAGCAGGAGCAGAGCAGGAGCAGAGCAGAGGGACCCTCTGGCCTGCAAGCAGGATGCTTTCTTCTGAGGCTGTTATTTGCAGGCAGTCCCGCTCTCTGTGCTTCACCCTGAAGCAATGTACCTGTAGGAGTCTGTCGAGGCGGTGGCCTCGGCAGCTCTCCCGGCATTACCGGCTGACACCCACCGGGGCAGAACCGGCTCCGGAGCGTCCCTGCCAAACGTGAGCGGGTCTTGCCCCGGGGCAAGTGGAGGAGCCCAGGGAGCTCTATGGGCTGTGGGTGACGGGTGGGAGTAGGGTGCAGCCCCTGGGGGCTGGGGCCAGCCGTGGAGGTGCTGGTTGGCGCTGACAGCCTCTTGCTTTAGGGATCTGACCCAGCGCCTGAAGAAGCAGCAGAGGCTGGGGTTGGTGTGTGTATGAGGAAGGGCTGACATTTAGCAGGCTCCTGCAATAGCAGATATGCACGCCTCTCTGCTGGGCTGGACACCTCCCCACGGGTGTTCAACTTTCTTCCTCAGATAGCATTACCCCTCTTTTAATTTTGCTGTAAAGAAGCAGATACCAATTTGACAGGTCACAAGAGAGCCCATCATCTCTCAGAGCCTTCAGCAGTCCGTTTCCGGCTGCGGTTTGATCAGGTTTCTATATTCATCGCTGTGTTTCCTGTGGGGGCACTTCTGATAAGCTTTGCACTTCGCATCCTGTGGTCTCCCCTCACCTCTGGAGCTCACAGGATGTTCTCTGCACTACGAGCCACTCGGGGCTGCTAAATTGCTTGCCAAAAATGAGTAATGGCTGGGTCCTGTGGGCATCGGCCCAAGGATGGGTGAGTGGAGAGAGCTGAGACACGGGCAGGCAGGGTGGGCTGCAGGGGCTGTGCACTGGAAGCTGTGCCAAGGAAGCACTAGGTATTTAACAGCTATGTCCTTTGGACACAGGAGAGCACTGGATGGTGGCGATTTCTGTACAGATTTTGCTCAGTCCCTCTTGAGTGTCCCTTTGGCTTGTCTCTGTGGAGGCACCTCACTCCTGCTGCAATCAAGGACATGGCGAGTTGCTGGTTTCAGCCTGGACTATTAATGTACAAAGAGAGAGGCAGAGAAGTGCAGGAAGCACAGAAATAATGTGAAGGGAAGAATTATGACCACGTTTTCAGATGATCCCCATTCTCTCCTGACAGGTCCATATATCAGTGAATACCACTGATTTCCTCTCATTGCAATTCTAGCAGTGATATTTAACAGTGGAGCTAAAAGTCATCTCCAAAGGGAGATTTAGGGAATTGATATGATTTCCCAATTGAAGTCCAGGGAAAAGCATACTACTTGCTCACTTAATTGACTTCCAGTACAAATGTTTATTCCTCACCAATGGAAAAAATATCATCTTCCTTTGACACCTATTACATTTAGATGGGAATTCCTTGGCTTCTTTCTTTTTTAATCAAAGCCTGAATTTTGTTCTGTTGTGCAGCTGTAAATCTATGCTAGCTTCATTCATGTTCTCAGACTTGGCTGAGTGCAGTGGTTTGTTATGTTATTGAACAGGCATGTTTGCACCCTCCTGCAAATACCTTGCTATGTACTTTTGAGGGCTGAAACGAGGAGTGGGTTTTATCTTTGTGAGTCTCCTGGGAAGGATTTTCCCAGATGGGGACCTCAGCAACTGGCCACAGTATTAGGCTGTGGCTAGGAAAGAAACCCAGTCAGCAGTTTGGGTGCCCTGCTCTGGAGTGAAAAAGAGCTTCAGAGGCTGGATGTGACCAGACACTGCTACAGGCTGTTCTCAGGATCAGAGGAAAGGACATGAAAAGGATGCGGCACTTTTTGTTTTATGAGGCTCTGAGTAGTTGCAGTTCATTGTAGGTACTCCAGTTATGGGCTCATGAGAAAAGTCATGTCAGAAGTTGTAGTTCCCATGGCAAAAAAAAAGGAAGAAAAGCCTCATTAAACAGCTTCTCATTTGTCAGAGGAGTAGCTCATGGGAAGAGTGACATAAACAACCCCAAATTTCCAAACAAATGCAGTCTCCCACTTTTCCAGGGTGTAACAAATAGCTGTCACACCACCCAAAATCTTGGCGCAGAGAGTCCGGGACTCAGCAAGTGCCAAATATTGTAAGCATTTGTGGAGGAGTGCACCTTGGCCAAGGGAGCCACCTTTTCAGATGGGAGCCAGGGTGCGGCCAGCTCCAGCACGGCTGCAGCTGGGAGGGCTTAGCCACAGCCCCGTCTTGATCAGCATATTTCCATCCCAGGCAAACCCCTTGCACCCCCAAACCTGCCCAAAATCTGCGAGGCAGGGTCTGGCACGACTCTCAGGCTGGCTCTGGGCAGGTTGCTGATGGGCAGCATGGCCCTGGTGGGGGGAGTGGTGGACATGACTGGGCACAGCCAGAGGCTGGATACCACGGATGTGTGGAGCACAGGCACCTCACCATCCCACCAGACCCCTCCAGTGCTCTGAGGCCCACACACTGGGCAGGTGTGCCCAGCCTCACCTCCTGGCTTGCCCGCAGAGCACGGATTAGTGACAGACACCAGTAATTAGGGCCATGTGCACTGAAAACATAAACAGGTCGTTTCATCAGCACCCGGGCCCCTGTCCTCGCCGTGGTCAGGTGCCTGGGAAGCCGCTCACAGACACGCGTGGCCTCCTTCTCCCACGTTTTACAGCCCTGTGGGCAGGAACCACACCATTTGTTTGCTGGTTCTATTGCTGGCAGGGTTCTCCAGGCACTGCAGAGAGCTGAAAGGGGGTGCCACTTCATGGGTGCCCCACTGCAGGGGGCTGTGAGCAGCTTGGGGGAACACCACAGACAATGGACGTGAACCTTAGACAGCTGTTGGCAGCTGGCTACAGGAGCTTTTGAAGGCTAACACTAAATGCCCTCCACTCAGCATGAGTGGAGCTGGAGTTGGATCTGGGATATCCTGGACGCTGCCCTGTGTGGGACAGGTACTGAGCCAAAGTGAGCTTTCACAGCTCTAAATAGTCCTCAGACCTTTAGCAGCCAAATAAGTGCAACATTCCCCTTTGCTGCCCCTCTTCAGTGAGAGTCCTTCCATGCCCTGTGGGTGGGCTTGAGCTTTTTTTGCTGCCCTGCAGCCTAGCCACAAGGGCCATAACCATTGGTTGGAAGTGTTGAGACATTTATCTGAATTTCGGATCCTAAATGAGAGACTGCAACAAAGCTTGGGGAAGTCAGGGACTGGCTGCAGGTGGCAAAGACCAAGCAGGGGCTCCTTCAGGCAGCCATGGAGATACTGCACAAGGAGCCAGTGAGAGAGATGGGCATGCAATTGTAGCTGGGGAACAAGTCCTGTCTTACTGGGCAGCAAAAGGAGGTGAAAGCAAGGCATGATCTGGTTCCAAGGAGCTGTTCCCAGGATATCTCCTGCAGCATCCTTCACGATGTGATGGCTGAGTAAATAGGAAGTACAATGCATTAGACATGGAAAACACGATCAGGATGGACATTTCACCCTGGGAATTTCCCTTGGGCAGTGGAAAAAAAAATCATGACACCACCATGCACAAAGTGGAGCGAGCACGAGTCTATTTATACTGCTGCCCAGGGCTGTTCCTGTGCCTGGGATGCCAGTTCTGCTTTCCACCGCTAATCTGTGCTTCATCTGTGGTTCTAAAGAGTACTGCTCCTGGTCTTGGAAAAGGAGAGGTCCACGCCAGATACAGCACTGAGGAGGTGAACAGGCACGTGGTGGGCACAGTCATCTGAGCACCTTCTGAGAGATGCTTTTCCTTGGGGCTGCGAGGGCGTCCTGACTCCTGACGGTACCTTTCCCCAGACAGGAGCAATGCAAATTAGGAGCAGCCTGCTGAAACCCATTAGCAGGCAAGCAGAATGAGCTGCCCCATCTGCTGTTTATTCTTTTTGGCTTCCCCAGGGGGAAACGTTACCATGGGATCATGGCTCCACAGCCCCGGACCCCCCAGCTCAGCTTGGAGCTGCCGGGGGTCAAACCTCTCTGCACAGATGCACTGAGCTCAGGCAAGGCCCCCCAGGACCTTCCCACTGAGTGGTGGCGGCCTGGGACAGTCATAATTTTGTGCCTTCAAGAGAAGCCCAGGGCTGAAAAGCTTCCCTGCTTCCAGGTTATTCCACAGAGGAGAAGCCCAAAGCATCATCTCAGCTCCGTGGATGTGCGTATGTGCATCCTAGAAACAAAAGCTCTGCAGTCAGCCCAGACAAGCCAAAAGTGGGTCAGGTGGAAATGCGGGAGACCAGTGACTCATCTTGTGGTTGACTGGGCAATTTGGGAGGAAGAAAAAGCAGCCGCCTCTAGGAAATGGAGCGTATTTCCAACCCTTTCTTTCCTCTGCCCTTAATCCAAAAATCTCTTCCGCCAACAAAACGGTAGCGCCAGAGGGTCAGCCCTTAATGCCAAAGAGCACTGGCCCTCAGAGGGAGCATCTAAAGGCCCAGATATGCCAACGAGGCTGAATGGCTGTTTGAGTTGAAGGGTCTGGACCCCCCCGACCCCAGCCCCACATTGCAGTGAGATAAGCCTTAAATTGGTCTGAGTGGGTGGGTGTCTGGGCTTCAACTCATGCACCCCTACAGCATCGCACGCCGGGGGGATTCGAGAGGCCATGCAGTAGGGACAATAGCTGCTCCAGCCTGGAGGTTGCAGGGCCAAGGGAAGGAGGAAAGGTGCCACACTGGCTGTTACAGCTCTGAAGAACGTGTCTGCTGGTCCCAGGGTGCCAGCACACAGGGTGTCAAGGAAGGAGACATCTGCCCTGACACCCTGACGTTGCCTCTGTGTGTGGACAGCACAAAGCCAGAGGATTACAGATGCTGGTTAGCAGTATTTGCTCATTACACTGAGCAAGTGGTGGTCATTCATGAGCCTGGCCAGCCTTCCCTGCTGGGACTTTGTATCTCACAGCCAGTAGTCACAGCAGCTACCCAAACTCCCTGCCGGTACCTGCAGTCATGCCAAAAA
>NW_008617107.1:0-11481 GCF_000691845.1 Merops nubicus | reverse complement strand
GTTCCAGTGCTTGCGTGTGTTCGAAAAAGCGTCCTGCTGAGCTATGGACAATGCAGGATGGCATAGCTTCTGGGGGAAAAAAAGGGACAAAGAGGATGTTTTGCCTGCCAGGGATTTCAAACGAAGGAAGAGGGTGTGGGAAGCCAGGTCTGCAGCCAGTGTTGCTGGGCAGCAAGGAGCTGCCTCTGCGATGGTTAGGTGAGGTTGAAGAGGGTGCTGCAGGCAGAGCTGACCCATGGCTGTGTGGTGGTGGGTTAAAAAGCCAAGTCTGACACGTTTCAAGCGGATGCTGTGATGAAGAGGGCCCCTTCTGCTCCTTCCCCTCAGCCCTGAGGCCCCTTCATTGGGGAGACAGCCTTCAGAGAAGGGGATGTGGCCACCACCCACTTCTTCCTTTCCAAGTGAATAGGAAACAACACTAATGCAAGACAAATTTCTACTGTGTCAGGGTAAAGGAAATGGGCTAACACAAAACCAATCCATGCTGGCTAAGCATGCCTTTGCTCCCCATGCCACAGGCACTGGCAGTGCTTAGGCATGGATGTGCCCCAAAATACTCGCCATTGAGTTGGTAAGACTGTGATAAAAAAAATCATGTGTGCAATTAAAACCATTGGTTCAACCCAGCCTCTTTCCCCACGAGGCCTGACACCAGAGGCACGTGCACCTCAGTGCTTGCTGTGTGCTCTTGTTGCACTTTCCTGTGGAGGAAGGATGCTCTGCCCTCACAGTTTTGGTGTTCCCAGACTCTTCAGACTCCCTTGTGCTTTAGCATAGCTAAGGTAAGATGAGAAGAGACATCTCCGTGCTGCACAGAGGGTTTCCTCAGCTGTCTGGCAGCAAGGCTGACAAGGACATGTGTAGCACAGGGAGGGATGGGTGAAAATGATCAGAACAGATTTGATGAGAATTAGGAAGCTCAGCTTTGTCCTGAGACCTTTGGAGTTTTTCCCAAGCACGCAGAAAGAGGGAGGCCAGCCCTCGTGTAAGGAACCAAAAGCACATCCCTGCCAATTTGCTCTCCAAATACAAGGAGGGGAAGTCAGTCAGCTTTTCCCTTGGCCCAGGAGGTGTGCAGGAGAGATATTATTGTGGCCCTCAAAATTTTTCTGCATAGCAGTTGTGTGGCCACTTCTACAGAAATTTTCCTTGCAGATGAAGGGAGCTTTTACAAGGCCAAACAAACACAATGGGCAACTCTGAAAAACCCTCTGTCAGAATTTTTCCTTTCCTCTTCAGTCTTATGTCACACTCTTAAGCCCAGGAAGGGTTTTGGGTGGAACTGAAACCAGCATATGTTGAAAGGGGGGTGCAGGGACTGCCATGGGTTGCAATTGCATGTCTGGCTTTGACCTCGGTGGGAGATCCAAAGGCACAAATCCTGATAACGAGGTTCCCTTAATGTGGTGGAAACCAATTTGAGGTACTTGCTTCTGGGTAAATTTTCTCAGTTTTCCTTCTTCAAACAAAGCCTCCTGGTGGCATCCCTGAAACTGGCAGGTGGGCCCATCTATCCCCCCATAAAATTCCTGTGTGACCTGATTTCTATTGGGATAGTTTCAAGGCTACTTCTGTTAAAAAGAGACTGGCCATCTTTTTTAAAGCCAAATTTGAAATTATAGTTCAGACTAACTTCTTTGAGCAGTGCAGTCAGACTTGGGCCGGGTCTACCATCTGGGTATTCCTCTATTCAGGAGAGCCCCAAGGATGCTAAGAAGTTGTAGCATGCTCCAAAGGCAGTGGCCTGGGCTGGCTTCCTCAGAAGGGGGGCTGTGTCCCTTCTCTGCATCAGGAAGCCTAGCAAATATTGAGAAGGATGTGGCCATCCCCAGGGGACCCTTGTGATCACAGGCAACCCTTCTGCCCTCGCAGAAAGGTGTGTGAGATCAGCATCAGGCAGACAGGGTTCAGGTCTGTGGTCCTAGCAAGGGGGGTGCCTCCCAAAAAGGCTCTCAGAGGTGGTACAGAAGGGCTGGAGCAGGCCCTGCTGTGAGGTGCTCGGTCACCAGCCAGCCACACATTGCTGGATAATGCAATCAGGGGACTTGGTCTTGCACACATTCTCCATGGGATGTCCAGTGGGGGGCTGGCAGTTCCCCATTTGTTTTCTTTTGCTTCCTCTTATGTGCACTTTGTCACCATTGCTCTGCCCTTTGGAAAGCCTGTGGAGCCACCCCTTCCCCCTCCCCACTGCAGTTTCCTATGTCAGTCTTTCCTCATGCCCAGCACTGTTACTCACCATGCTCTCCCTCAGCCACTGAGTAATGGTCACACCAAAGATTCTGAAAGAGGGAGAGAGGAAAATCTTTCATTTTTTCAAAAGAAAATAGAAAAAAGAAACAAAAACCCAAAACCCAGACAAACAAGGAGAGCCCACCCAGGGAGAACAGCCCCACTGTAGCTTCTCCCTGCTAAAATGCAGGTGTGGAAAAAGATGTTGCAGGAGACTTACCCTACCCTGGGACCTTGCTATGCAGAAAAATTTTGAGGGCCACAAAATGGGTGTGGTGTGAGGTTGGGAGAGCCCAGTGCTGTGGTGCCTACATGTCCCATGCCTCCGACCTGGGCGGCAGGTGGCTTTCCTCTGGCACGGCTGAAATGGTTTTTCTTAGCAAATTTGGCAGTACACTGGCTCCAGAGGAGGTGGACTATTCACGCTGGCCTCTGCTAGCTGCCAGCTGTCCTGGCAAAACAGATGGCCTTGTCACTGGGGCTGTGCACTGGTGGCTTAGAGTTGGAAACAGGCAACAACCTCTCCCCCCTCCCCGACCTGACGTACCGATTTGTGTGCATACGTGACTTGTCCCACCCAGACATTTTGCCAACCATGCAAAGCTTGCTGGAGACTATCTATCTATTCATTCTTCTTTGCCTTCAGAGGTGATCATTTCCCCACTTCCCCCTTTATTCTCAGCCACTGGTGAGTGTGTGCTGGCAGGACAGATCAGCAGAGACCGGTGCAAATGCGCGTGGGCTCCCACGTCATTCCGAATTGCAAGAACACAACTTCCTCCCTGCTAATCATTTTATACCCCGTGAGCTCACTGGGCTGGAGCTGGGAGCCCAGAATGATAGGGCTTGAATGACCAGCAACCTGGGGAGCCCTCGTCTCATAGGAAGACCTGAATAAACCTCTCCCAACCCTAGAGAAGGGCACCGTGTTATACAGTGTCATTCGAAGAGGATGATGTCCTGACAAAATTATTTAGTGAGTCTTGATGGTGAAGAGCAGTCTACAAATGCTGAGTAGAAACTGGTCTATGCATCCTTCATGTGACAAAACAAACGACCTGTAATATTTTCCTGAATCAGTTGGACAGAATTACACTTTTATTAGTTAATCAGGGTAACACTGGTAGGTCCCTGAATAAAGCAGGAAGATGCTGTTTCTTCTGCTCCATAGCTGGAAGGAGATGGGTTTGAAGCACCTCTCTCTTTGAGGAGAGAAACAGAGAGGAGCAGTGAAACGAAGTGATGGCAGGTTCAAAGCAGGCCCAAGGAGGTGGCTCTGGCATAATGAAGCAGTGGAACTCCTTGCTGCAGGATGCTGTGGATGCTGAACTTTTGCATGAGTTCAAAAAGCACCTAGGCCTATTAATGGAGGAAAAATCTCTTAGGGGTTATTAGGGGGGACAGATCCCAGCACTGGCTCAGGAAGTCCCCCAGGCACATTTCATGAGACAGGAAGAATCACCTGGGAAGCCCTGGATTGCTTGCCTGGGTTTGCACTGTTTCCAAGGTGACTGAAGCAGGTCATCTGCACTTGCAGCCAGGTCATCGATCTGTCTGGATTTTTTCACATCTCTCTATTATGGTTGGAGTACAAACGTCCTCTGGGTGCTCCCAATGTTGTTGGACTGGCTGGGACGTCCACTAAACACATCTATTTAGCACATAATTTTACTGTTTCTGCTGTTCCTGCTGTTCTACTGTTTACTGTTTCTACTGGGTTTTCTTCCTGATTTCTGCTGAGCCAGTGCTGCTGGTGCTAAACACCACTCCTTGAGTTAAGCCCTTCCAGTTTGGGGGTGACTGCTCAGAGAGTCACCAGGTCAGTGATGGGTTCTGGCTGGCCTGGATATTAAGGAGTCTGTTGGAGGGTCTCCTATTCTGCCAGGGGTTTTCTTTCCCCTTTAATGAACTCCTCAGGAAAAGTGGAGTGCAGAAAGAGTGAGCTCCTAGGAGGGATTTGCCAGGGCATACACTCTTGCCAGCTGGGCTGTGGCATGTGCCTGTCCATCTGCATGCCAACTGCCACAGAAGTTGACTTCAGTCGTGAGAGCATCTGTTTGGTAGCAGCCTGAAAGCCTGAGGTCTCTGCTGCTTCTCTGTGTCCCTGCTGGAGCTACCAAGGGCTTTGTCACAACTGCAGAGGATTAAGCCTTTCCCATATTAGGTCTTTTATTTTTGTGAGAGACCTCACACTGGCAAATACAGGAAATCAATGAGAAGCAAATTGCAGGAGGCTGGGAGAGCTGTCCAGTTTGGTTTCATGTTCCTGTGGAGGCCCAGACCATCATCAGCAAAGGTCTCTCTCCCACCTCCCCCTCTGAAAGCAAGCCCAAAGTTCAGTGGGGACGCTGGGGGCAAAGTCCACGAAGCCCTTCTCGGATACAACCATCTGACGCATTTTGGGTGTGAGTCAATGACTGATGCACCAAGACAGAAGGTGAATCAGTCACAGGGCTCTGCTGGGGGTGTCTAGGAAAACATCAGGGCAGCTGCAGTAGCTTCTGACCCCCTGGGCTATCCACACTTGACCCTACGGCTGCTTCATCTCTGGAGAGGGACAGCAGGGCATGACAAGCCAGGGCCACACGTCCTTGTTGGATTTGTGTGATCAGGCCACAGTGGGAGCTTGGATCATCTGTGAAGCAGGGAAGGAAGATTAGCCAAAGGAACCAAGGAGACCACAGGGATTTCAGACTTTCTCCTCTTGCTGCAGCCTCCCACGGATGGCTGCGATGCTCAGGTCTCCGGGGTCCACTCCCGCTGGCACAGAGGCCACAAGAGGGGCCCTGGAAGAAGCAGTCATGTGGAATTGTTTGTCACGAGACAGTGCTCCAGGGAGACCCCAGACAGAGAGGTGAAAGGAAAAGACCTGGCTTCAAACTTGAACCTGATTTGGGTTTTTTTCTTGTCACAATTACAATGACTGCTTCTTTGTGCCACAGAAATAATTTAATTTCTGGGTTTGTATCTTCTTTTGATTTTTTATACCTTGATCGCAGGCAAGCATCAGGCCATGCCAGCCAAGATAGACACACAGAGCTAAGGCTGCATTAGCCAAAGTGTGGCTGTCTTGGTTCAAAAACTCCTCTGTTCAGCAGCTTTACACTGAGCAATGTCAGGGACACAGAAACAGAAACAGCACAAGTGGATGCCACAGGGACTCTTGTTACTCTTCTCGACTCTGATCATTTCTGGCTCAGTGATCTCCCTGTGTTTAGTAACTCTTGATGAGCTTTCCTTCTAGGAATTTATCCTTTTGGTTTTGAAACCCTGTAAACGCTGAGCACAGACAGGGTCCTGCAGCAAGGTGTTCCCCTGGTTGACACTGCATGTGAGCTGATGCTCCTTAGATCAGTTTGACCTTGACAGCTGACACTTTTGGTTCCTGTGCCCTGACGTCTGGGCGAACACTCAGCCTCGTGACATGCCTCAGAACAGGGCACAGTCCTGTTGAAAGAGCCTCAAAGGAGCCCAGCTCCCACCCGGCCCACTGTATGAGGGACAAGAGCCAAAGTTTGTCCCAGGAAAGGCAGCAGGTTTCTATTCCCCCGGTGCCTGCCATTTGGGATTTGGGACCAGGAATGGGTGCAAGGGAGCTGCCTGAAGCCAACTGCACCCTCTGTGCATGTATAAGAGGAGGTGCCAGACACAAGTCACTGCTTGATATAATGGGGAGGGGAGTTGCAGTCACCACTGACATAGAACAACACATATTTCCACTGCTGTTTCAAAACTCAAATAGATACCACTGTTATATTCACAGAAATTAGTGGGAGATTTGTCATTCAGAGCCTGATTGTATGAGTCTGACACTATGTATAAATAGTTTATAGTCACACTTACATAACACTGCCTTATTTATGATCTTAAGCCCAAGGGAGAAACGTCTCTTTCCCCAGCCCTTTCTTCCTAGCAAAAAACGTCATTCAAAGCTCAGCTTCAATCCTATCACCAAGGCCGGAGGCTTAACCAAACACTGGGAAATTCAAGTGAGGCATTTTCTCTTTCAAGTTGCAAACAGCCATGTCCCTAAAGAAGGCAGCTGCTGGGATCTGCATGCCCGGGGCTAGAGAGCCTTCAGGAGCCATCTCAGGCTTCACAGCCACGAGGGATCCAGTGTGTCTTAAAGGCAAAACGTCACAGGTCAGGCTAAAGATTAAAATGCTGCATCTCTTATTGGCTTCAATCTAGTTTCCAAAGCTGATCCCTTACACCGAGTCTGTCTCACAGCAAACTGAGAGGAGGGGATCAACTCACCTTCACCAATTCACTTCTCTGGCTCTGCTGCATCCCCAGATCCTGCAGACAAAGATATTAGTCTCATCCCCACAGCACTTGAAAATTTGGGATTAAGGGACCCACGTGCTTGTTTTATCCACCTCACTTATACATCTGCTTTATAATCCGTGGTTGTAATAACATGATCACAGACCATGGGCGTGCTGGCACCTGGAATGGGTATGCTTCAGGGCTTTTGGAGAAGGCAGGAGGCTGCAGGGGATGGGCACAGGGTACTGATGGGGTCTGACAGCCAGGACAGCACCATGGTTGTATCAAAAATGACAAAATGTCATGGACAGCTCACACAGATTCTTATGTCAGGAAGCAGCTTGACAGTGTGGCTCGCCCTTGTCTGCCAAGGTTGTAGAGACATTCATCAGTGTCCCTGCATCCAACTGGCCACCACTCAAATTGAACCACGTCCTGGAAGCTGCTCTGCTGGGGACAGCCAGACTGGCTCTGCACCTGCTGGGCCCCGGATCAGTGCTGGGCTCTGAGTCCTGGTGATATTGTGGGGCAAGTTTGACACGTCTATGGGACCATTTTGATCGTAAATCCTTCAGAGCTAGAGTGGTACATCAGATCTGAGGGCCCTTACCCATCATCCAGACCTTGGGAATGCTGCCAGCAGCTAACCTTCAAACCTTGCAGCTTGTGCCTCCTCAACTTCCACCCTCCTCCCCCCCAAACCAGTGACATCAAAAAGAAACAGCATGGGGATTTTGAGGAAGGAGCATCCCTGCTTCCACAGGCACCATTTAGGTCTGTTGCCTCCCCACAACCCCAGCCCTAATTAACCACCTGAGCTAATCATCTAGCAGAAGCCACAGATATTCTTAAAATCCTGCTGGTGTTCACTGACCATGCTGGATCAGACCTCACATTTCTTACCCAGCGTGGTTTGAGCTACATTGGCTTCAGTGATCTCCCTGTGTTTAGTAACTCTTGATGAGCTTTCCTTCTAGGAATTTATCCTTAATTTATAGGAATTATTGGCTTTTACAAGCAGAGATGAGACAAAATGCAGGGGGGTGTGAGAGAGAGAGAGATTGGAAACCAGACCTGCAGCAGTAAGTGGCTTGGGCCATTTTGCATCCTGCTAATTTAAGTGGGTCCTGCCCTGATGACATTTGCACGGGGACAAACCAGGTACATGGAATGCCCCCATTGCTGTTCAGAAGGGCTGCTTTGCTTTCAGGAATAAAGGCTGGTTTTTCCATCTCCTCATCTAGGTCAGATCAGGGGGCCAATAACTAGCCTCCTATCTAGTGATTTACAGCTCATTTCCCCATGACTATAAACCCTCACTCTATCTGCTACTGCAGGGCAAAAGCAACAGATTATTTGTCCTTCTTGTGATAAAATCTGTAGGGCCGTTCACCGGAGTGGGGATTATAAACTAAGGCCTTGGCAGACCGTGGAGAAAGCAGACCTAGCAAAGCTCCTGCTATTTTTCATGTGCTGTCAGAGACTTTTGGGCTGTGAGGCGTTGGGGTTTGAGGTAACAAAGACTGCAGCAGTGTTCAAGCCTGTGCTGAAGCCACTTCCAGCCCAGTGAGGAGAAGCAGGGATGGGAAAGGGAGGTGCTTCAGCATAGCCTGGGGCAAATCCCCTTCCCTGGATGCATCACCTCCTGCACCAAGCACAGCGCTGATGAGAAGTCCTGAGAGAGCCTCTGCTGCAAATGAATTGTGGACGAGCTAATCTGATGAGGGCCCACCAAGAGGTGCAATTTATCCATATGCCTTGGAGGATAGGGCAATGATTTGGGACACACTTGTTGAAATCTGCTGCTGTGGGTTAAAAATAATGTCTGGGGCAAGGTGAAGCTTAGCCATGAGAAGCCAGCACAGGAGGGATGCAGGTAGGCTTGAATAGCTACCTGTGCTCAGGTGCTCCCTTCATGCCCAGAGTGTCCCATGCTCGGGCAAGGCACTGCCCTGGAGCTCAGGTTGCTCCCCTGCTTTTGCAGCTGAGGGGGTTAGGAAGCACTGGAAATGAACATTTTTTTTCCCCCCTCCTCCACCTTCTCAGCCAACCTTGCATAATTTTCCCTTTAGCCTCCCTAGACAGGTTCGTTACAATTCCCCTCCATTAATATGCAAATACGCCCTAGAGGAAAAGAGAGCCTGAATTTATTAACATGAATCTGTTAACTCTTCCACTGCTGCACTGCCCTTTGCAGAGAGGAGGATGCTTGCCCCAGCCTGGGAAGCTGCGAGAGGCCAGGGAAGCAGAACCCTCAGGTGCTGCAGGAGGACAGAGGGGAGTGATGAGGCCGTGCACCCTGCGTGTGGGTGCTGTGCCCAGGAGCTGGTAGGAGCAGAGCTGGGAAAGCCTGGAGGAGCCCAGAGGGCTCACTGAACTCGGCAGCAGCTTACCAGCTGTCCCCAGCAGGAAATGTGAGTGTCCCCTCACCCAGAGGGGCTCCTGCTTCAGCATTTCTCTGGGCAGGAAAAGCCTTTAGACAGACAAACAAACTGGTATTTATTGGCTGGCAAATTTACAGCCTGGCTCTAATTCGGTTTTCATGGCCACAGTGAGATGAAGTGTAAATTCCTTTTCCTTAATTCAAGGTACATATTGACATTTAATCAACCAAATATGTGCCTCCTTTGACAATCATTTTCCTCCAGTCGCCTTCAACAATTGCCTCTTCGGGCCACAGCCCTATAAAAGATGGTTCTTTGACTCTGTTGCAAAGGAAATGAACGTCTGAATCTCTCTCTCTCTTGTTTTCCAGCAGAATATATTTCAGTTTGCAACATACAGATGCAGCAGCCTGGCTGGGTGCAGCTTATTTTCCAGGAAGAAAGAGCCAAGAACCTGCCACCTCCATACAGCTGGAAGGGATGCATGATGGGGAGAGTTCAGGCACACAGCAACACCTGGAAATTGCCTCTTCGGGCCACAGCCCTATAAAAGATGGTTCTTTGACTCTGTTGCAAAGGAAATGAATGTCTGGATCTCTCTCTCTCTTGTTTTCCAGCAGAATATATTTCAGTTTGCAACATACAGATGCAGCAGCCTGGCTGGGTGCAGCTTATTTTCCAGGAAGAAAGAGCCAAGAACCTGCCACCTCCATACAGACAGCTGGAAGGGATGCATGATGGGGAGAGTTCAGGCACATGGCAACACCTGGAAATCTCCTTCAGATGCACATGCACACGTGCCTATCTGTGCTCCATCCTGAAATAATGCCCTTCATGCAAACATCCAGGGAGAGCAGCCCAAATTACACCTCCCACACCCATTCCAGTGTTGTCTTCTCTCCCACTTCGGACCAGTCACATGCTGGACTAGAAAGGGAAAAATTAGGATGTCAGGCCCTGCCTTCAAGGACATATGTCCTGTGCCCTTGGTCGATCAATTTTAGTGTGCAAGCTGGAGTGAGTGGTGCAGAAGGCATTGGATACAGCAGGCAGCAGGCCAGCTCATCACATGGTAGTGGTCAATGTTGCTTGCCCCAAGAGGAGCAAAGGAAACAGACATTTTTCATGGTCCAACTTGAGTTCAAGTCATGCTGCTGCATGTCCTGTGCCCTTGGTCGATCAATTTTAGTGTGCAAGCTGGAGTGAGTGGTGCAGAAGGCATTGAATACAGCAGGCAGCAGGCCAGTCATCACATGGTAGTGGTCAATGTCGCTTGCCCAAGAGGAGCAAAGAAAACAGACATTTTTCATGGTCCAGCTTGAGTTCAAGTCGTGCTGCTGCCAGAGCATAATTTTTGATTAATCATAGAATCATAGAATCATAGGGGTTGGAAGGGACCTCAAAAGATCATCTAGTCCAACCCCCCTGCCAGAGCAGGGTCACCTAGAGTACATCACACAGGAAGGCGTCCAGGCGGGTTTTGAATGTCTCCAGTGCAGGAGACTCCACAACCTCTCTGGGCAGCCTGTTCCAGTGCTCCGGCACCCTCACAGGGAAAAAATTTTTCCTGATATTCACCTTGAACCTCCTATGCTCCAATTTGCACCCATTACCCCTTGTCCTATCATAGGTCAGGGAATGGATTAGGTCAGATTAGCTGGAAATCGGATTCTCCTTTTGGGTTTTTGTCTCAGAAGGAAGCAAGCATGTCCCTGGCACGTCCCCCTGCCCAGCCAGGGCTTGCTTTACTGCAGTAGAAATAGGCTTCTTCTTTCCTTGTGTCTGAGGCAGACTGGAATGGGAGAAAATCAGCCTTCCACCTCTGTTGCATTAGGCAACCGGCTCAAAGGCGTTCTCGGAGCGGGGAAACAAACGGCAGCTCTGTTTCCCCCCACAGCTAATCAGATTTGGCTTGGCTGGCAAAGGGTTGGCACAGCACACAAAAGCCACGGGTGCAAAGCTCAGGCTGACGCAGACGGAGAGGAGGATCCGGCAGTGGTCAGAGAGGAGAGTGCAAGGGAGAGGCAGCAGCGGCCTGCAGGAATGTTATCAGCTGTAGGCCTTGAAGGTGTGTGGTTGGCTGGATTCCACCCAGGCAGCCGTGCACAGCAAGGTGTTACCCTGTCTTGCCCAAGTAAACAGCTACTGGGCACGCAGGGAAGGGCAAGTCAAGCTGCCTGTCCAAATGCAGCCCTCTGTGGAAAGCCGTGACCAGGGCACCTGGGCTTGGATAACCCTTGGGCCCCTAACCTTGCTCCTGCCACATCCAGGTCCACATTGAAGTAGCCAAGTGCCTTCAGGTTTCTGAGGCAGGCTCAGCTGGGACTGGGCAGTGTCTGCAGGAAACACTCCGAGCACAGTTGCTGGTGTTGGGGTTTGGGGCATAGCTTTAGTTTGAAAGTGGCCCAGAAAGGGACTTCTGGCTGAAATGCCTGTTTGGTCTTTAGGTGGTGGTTATGGGGAGACCCTCGTGGGGTCACTTCAGGGCTACGAATTTCCTCCTTTGCCTTTTAGCCTAAAATAGCGTTCCTCCACGTGAGGAAATGGATCGGAGAGCCGTCCACGTGGCTGCTTCCCAGGCAGGGTGCTGCGGCGT
>NW_008617106.1:0-3540 GCF_000691845.1 Merops nubicus | reverse complement strand
GTTATCACCAGCTTATTTCCAGCATCAGCCACAGAAGCCTGGTCAATATAACAACCGGGTTTTAGAGAAAGGAAAGCAAGTCACAGAGCATTGCAGAAGAGTTTTACAGTGTGGAACTCTCTCTCTACAGCACCAGCAAGAAAAACCAAGATACCCCACGTGTGGCTCCTCACTTGGCCTGCTAAATGTCTTTTGCTTTGTGTTCTAATTGAACAATGAAGCTTAAAGCAACTTTTTGATCAAAATGTGGGTAGCATCTACCACAGTGGAACTCTCAGTTCACATCTGGAGGGGTTACTGAGGAGCAGTAAGTTCAAAGGCATTACCAGCAGAAGGTCTCCCCAGGGCCAGGTTGTGCCCCTAACCCAGCCAATGTAGCAGTGCTTCCCAAAACCCACTCAAACCACCCTGCAGGAAGCAGCAGCCTCACCCCCCCTGCCATTCCCTAGCTCAAGAAGCTCTAAGAAAGGCTACAGGAGTAATTACAGTTCAGCACTAACCCAACTGCAACCCTAAGAGAAGTAATTGAGTCACTATAAAATACAAACATTTCCAGGATCTTCTACTATGGGGAAGTGTCCATAACAGGAAGGAAAAAACAGTCATTCACAGCACAAGGAACTGCAGCGTTGATTGCCTGGATAAAATAATAATAAAAGCTTATTTCAGGGCACAGCCAATGTCAGTTAATGAGGGTGTGTGCTCCACCTCCAAGTGGTGCCAGTTGACATGTCAACACAGCAGTCAGCCAGGGAGGCTTTGGGCTGGGGATAATACGAGTGGAAAAGACAAAAGATGAGGTCTTCCCCTCAAACTGCTTCATCACATCCTCAACTTCATCTTTAATTGAAACTAATAATGTATATAAAGGACTTGTGTTAGCATGTGTCTGTGTTGACAGCAATAAAATGCCACACTGCAGCTGCCACCTAAGTACACTTACTCTCAAGTGCACTGATTCCTCCTTCCATGCATGTTTCAGAAAGAATTCCCTTTTGTCAAATTAAGCATGGCTTTTTGAGACAATTAGCTTCCTGCCTGGAGCTCTGGTGGTCCTGATATGCAAGGAATCTAGATACACATCAGTTCTGGTTTAAGTTCTCCATTTAAAACCAGAAAGAGATAAAAAAATAAATCCTTCCTCTCAAGCTCGTCTTCTCATAAATCCAATTAACAAGAGATATTCAGAGATAATTACAACAAGGCACCAGCATCTCTCCTTTCCTCAGTGACTTTTGATACCATACATCATCATGACAACAGAGTAGCATCCCTGCCAGTGCTAGCACCTAAAAATACCTTTTCAACTTGTCTGCTGCTCTTCAATCAAACACCGGGTTGGGTTTTATAATGAAATGCACAGGAGAGAAGAGGACAACTATAAGAAAGAAGACACACAATGTTGTTTTGTTGTTTTTTTTTTTTAAGAAAATACACCCTCTCCAAGCCCATGGCAACAGGAACATTTCAGCAGAACAAGAGAAAAACCAAGTTCTGTGAGCTACCAAAAAAACCCAAAAACCTTTTGGGGAGGCTAAGGTTACATGGCCCTCCCAGTGCCTGCAAAGGGCAGAGCTCACACTACCAGCTTTCCCTGTGGAGTGGATTAAACAGGAAGATCTTTTCTTCCCTACCCAGTTATAGGAACAGGAGAGTTTCATCCTCCTCTTGCTCTGCTCAGTTGGTGGAAGTTTTTTGGTTTTTCAGTCTTCGAAATCTCCAATCCCACCTCACATCTCTTGTAGCAGAGTGAGACAGACCAGTAGTAAATGCAAAACACTCCTCACATTCCACTATAAGGAGTTAGAGCAGTAAACAGAATTAGACTGAGCTCAGACGTGCAGCTAATAAAAACTTCTGCAGAACTAAAACATTCCAGTTACATCCCAACGTCACAGCTATGAATTTTAATGTCTTTCAACTGTTGTTGAGAAGACTATGACAAGCATCTTACACCAAGACAGTTCCATGGTCACAGGTCTTGGTGTCTCATGTACTTCCCTCTCTTCACTGTGATGAATGCCACTGATTGACAGTTCAGCTACTTTTGATGCATGGCACACAAATATCTTCATTGGTAAAAAAAAAAAAAACCCACACAATAACAAAGTCTTTTTATAATCATTGTAACTCACGAGGGCAGAACCTGCTAAAAAAGGCTTCCCCAGTTAACAGCTTAAATGTGACAATTTTAGCAGCCACATATGTACTCAGCATGGTTCAGTTTCCCCCAAAGAGACGTTTCTGATCCTAGGTAGGCAAAGCAGCTCATTTGTCCTAATTCTGAACCAGTGCATGCTAGTCTCCTTCAATCTCAATTAGCTGGTAGGAAATTTATTTAGAAAGCTGACAGGAACTATTTGGGGGATTAATGATCACTGATTTATGAATATTGAGTAGCATTTCAATAATCCAAGCAGAGTAATCACTTGTAGCCGAAGCCAGTTCTCCCAACCATTATGGTCTGTAGCAATCACTCAAAGGCAGTTAAATGATTCTGATTTATGACCTTAACCTACAGGGCCCAGTACATTTGCTCTATCAGTGTGTAAATTCTAAAAACGCAATTCCCTGCACCTCTAGAGAGCCAATTTAAGTCAACATTATGCATGAGCTGAGCATGCTTGAATTCTCAGATCTCTTATTTCACTCATTAAATTTGCACTGAACATCTTGCAATTAAAATTTCATATAGATTTTTTTCTTATGATTGACATTTGGCCTTGGCAAAATGAGTTTAAATTTTGTTTCTCTAAAGATTTAGAAGGAGATGGATTGATCTAGACATTGTTTTCTGCAAGACGATGATGATGGAGCACTAATGCTTTTATTAGCATTTTGAAAGGCCTCCCTTTTGCTGGAAGACTGTCTAGCAGTAATAAGTGAAAGCAATTCAGTAGCCAAAGCTACAGCTAGTACAACAGCATCAAATGAGCTGCTGCATGGTCTTCATGTGACCTTTTCCTGGTTCTAGGCCAACATCTTTAACTGGGGTGGAACAAACTGGGCCTTCCAGTACGAACCAAGGGGTGCTCATCTGCAATGAATGATCAGCACTTCTATTATGTGACTTGGAAAATAAGCCCAGGACCACTAGAAAGAGCAGGAAAGGACTAAAATAATTTCAAGGCATGATCTGTTTGGGTTGACCCAAATGCTGGATTTGCTGTGCTAAAATCAGGTGACTCATTTATTTTGTCTCATGTTCTGTCCCACGGACAACGAGTTCAGAGGAAGAACACTCACACCCATCAGTGAGCCCTCGTGCTTCCCTTCGACAGCACACCTTCCATGCAGTGGGAGTATCTGGTCACACAGAGACAGACCGTGCACCAAGGAGTTCACAGCACAGGCACAATGATGGAGTGAGGGGAGAAGAATAATTTACACCTCAGCTCGCCAACGGCTTAAGAGGAATATAAAGTTAAGAACCCATGGACAGAATCACAGACTGGCTTTGGTTGGAAGGGACCCTAGAGATCATCGCATCCAACCTCCTGCCATGGGCAGGGACACCTCTCAACTAGACCAGGTTGCTCA
>NW_008617105.1:40630-40846 GCF_000691845.1 Merops nubicus | reverse complement strand
TGGGAGAAGCTGCGCTTGAGCTGGCTGGTGGCAGCTCGGAGGGCTTGTCCTGCCGCTTGGGGAGAGGAAATGGAGCCGTGGGAGGGAGGTTTCTAGAGAACGGGCTGGGTTAGAGGAGATTCCTCTTTCTGCGAGCGGTTCTGAGGGTTTTCAGCTTGGCATCGCTTCCCCACCCCCGGGAAGCTGTGGATGCTCCATTCCTGGAAGTGTTCCAGG
>NW_008617105.1:24318-40610 GCF_000691845.1 Merops nubicus | reverse complement strand
GCGTGCTCTAGTAGGAGGTGTCCCTGCCCATGGCAGGTGGGTTGGAGCGAGGTGATCTTTAAGGTCCCTTCTGACCCAAAGCAGTCCATGATTCTGTTTATCTCAGATATTTGGATATTTTTTTGGTGTGGGAGCCTGCAGAGGGGCTGCGTGTACCCTTGTCCCTCTGGGGATGAGGACCTCCAGCTCTGGTGGGGCAGCTGGGGTCCAGAGCTGTGCACTCAGTGCTGTTTTGGCTGCTGGTGTTTGCTGTCACACTCCCTAAAACCAGAGGCTGTGCTGCAGGTGGCCAGGGGGGTCTGTGTGTCCTGCTGTGAAACAACAGTGAAGGGACAGAAGTTGGTGGCACGGAGCTGGAGTGAGCCCGTGGCAAGGCAGGGACCACCCAGGTCTCAAGCTGTGCTGGGAGCATCCTCATCTTCTTAAAACCTTCTTGTGGGGCAGGATATATATAAAAAAAAAATGAAATGGAGAGGTAGTCCTGTAAAATTTGGAGGAGGGCAGCGAGCCCAAAAGGCCTGGAGGGCTGATCCTGGACCTGCTGGTTGTTTCTGCCTGGCCACCAACTCCTGAAGTCCCTGTGGGTCATGCCATGGGGATGATGGGGGTGTTGAGCCTGGCACTTTACTTTCAGCTGGGCAGGAGAAGCTTTCTCATGGGTTGTCCTTGAAGTCATCCAGTGGTTTTGGCCAAAAATGACCCGAGGTCCTCAGCAAGGGTGGCGTGACTTCACCCAGCTCCTTCCATGTGTTGATGCTCTGTTTTGAAGGGTGGGTTGTGTGCTCCCAACTTCTGTGGTGACTCCAGGTGCTGCCTGGAACCAGCATCTCCTCCCCCAACCAGGCAGACCCTTATGCCAAGGCCACCTGAGGACAGCACTGCCCTCCCACCTCCTGCAGAAGCTTTCTGCTTGGGATGACCTATCCCGGAGCTGCTGGTGGCTCTGTCAGCTCTGCCCGTGGCCAATCCTTGAGGGTGGGATGGTGGTGGGGGAGCTGACAGGGCTTGGACCTCTTGCAGTGCAGGATGTGCGACCGCAACGGCGGGCGGCGGCTGCGGCAGTGGCTCATCGAGCAGATTGACAGCCAGCACTACCCCGGCCTCATCTGGGAGAACGAGGAGAAGACCATGTTCAGAATCCCCTGGAAGCACGCTGGGAAGCAGGACTACAACCAGGAGGTGGACGCTTCCATCTTCAAGGTAGGACCAGAGGGTTGATGCCTTTTTTTTTTCCCTCCCCCCCACGGCTCCTCCGATGCTGTTTTTCCACTTGCTGATAGTCCCACTGGTGGGAGATGTCCATGTTCTCTGGTGGGGTTTGCCCCTCTGCTCCTTGCAGGAGATGTTTCACCTCACAAATGGTCTCCCAGGCTCGTTGCCCTTTTTTTTTTCCCCACATTAGGACCAGTTCTAGACTTGTTTGGAGCATATCTAAATCCTGCTGTGACATGAGAAGGAGCTGGGTGTGCTCCTCTTGACCTTCCTTGAGAAAAGGCTGGATTTACAAAAAAAAACCAAACCCCAAAGAGACTTTGCAGGAGGGGAGGAAATTTGGGATTTTGCTAAGGGGATTTCCAGTTTTGGGGGGAAAAAACCTGGAAAATTCCATTGGAAAGGTCAGGCTCTTCCCCAGGAATTCCCTTCCTCCTGCCCTGGCTTCCAAATGTCTGTACCAGTGAGAGAGTTCTCTTTCAGAAGAGTGATGGGTGGTTTGGGAGCACTGGGTTATGAGGGTGGCATTGAATTCAGCCATCTGAAAACAGACAAAAGTCTTTAAAGTAAATAAATATGTATATTTAAAAAAATAAGATGTATTTTGCACTCTCCCTTCAGTGGTAAAATGTATTCTCCTCCCAAAAGCCCAACTGAAAGCTGGTTTCTTTTTAAGCTCAGAATGTCATTTATGGGTCAGGAGCTGGAAAATGAGGTTGATTTGGATTTTTAATTGAGCTTTTACCAGGTCATGAGGAACTCCCTGCTTCAGCCACCATTCCTCACCTCCCCAGCATCTCCTGACCTGCTGGTGCAGAGATGAGGCTGCACATTATGCCCTCGACCTCCTCTTTTTGAAGCCTGGGTGCTGCAACCCTTCTTGGGTGCCTCTCTGGGGTGGGTGATGCTGGTTTGGCACCCAAATGCCCATCCCCATGTGTGGTGCTGAGCACATGGCAGGATCGAAGCCGTGAATGGGGTGGTGGAGACGGCGCACGGGGCAGAAGATGGGGAGAGCCAGATGCCAGAGGCTTTCTGCAACCCCAACTCCTTCACCCTGGGGTTGAGGGGCTTGGTAGAGGTCCTGTGGAGGATCATTTTGTCCTGGCTTTGTTTTAGGCCTGGGCTATTTTCAAAGGCAAGTTCAAAGAAGGGGACAAAGCCGAGCCGGCCACGTGGAAGACGCGGCTGCGCTGTGCTCTGAACAAGAGCCCTGACTTTGAGGAGGTGACAGACAGGTCCCAGCTGGACATCTCTGAACCCTACAAGGTCTACAGGATCGTGCCAGAGGAGGAACAGAAATGTAAGTACCCCAGTCAGGGTCTGAGCCCCGTTCCTGGGAGTGCTGCAGGCTTGTGCTGCTGCCCCGCAGCTGAGCAGAGCTTCCTGCCCAGCCCCTGCTCTTGCACCGTGACCACTTTGCCTCTCCTGCTTTGCAGAACATGTCCCCAGTGTCACCGTGGTGGCAGGGAGGGGAGGAGGAAGGGCAGGCTCTTTTTTTCTACCCCTCAAAACGTCTGCTTAGAGTGTGGGGGGGTAACTACAGCATCCCACAAGGATGTCGTAGAGGGTAGAGCCAAAATCCTCCTCCACGTGGGGGAGGTACTTGAGCCCCAGCCCCTTGTCCTCCAAATCTCTGCTCTGGGAGGGTGGCAAGGGAGCTGCAATCAATCCCTTCTCTCTTGGCAGCAGTGATTAGAGCAGCAGTCTTGTCACAGAGCAGTTGCTGCTGTGATGTCCTGTGTGCTGCAGGTCGTGCTAAGCATATCTCTAGTTGTGGTTGGGGGGGGGGGATGTGCTTTTTCCTTTTTTAATAAAGTCAAAAAAAATCATCTCACTGTCAGGAAATCTGCCTTTAGCATCTCAGTCCCCTCTGGCCACGTTCACACGGGGGGCTTGCTGCTATGCAAATGGCACTGGAGGTTCTCACCAGCAGCATGACAGCACTCAGGGGGCTGGTGGAAAAAGGAGAAGCAGCAGCAGCAGCAGCCCTGGTCTCTGGGGTGCTCAAAAAAAAAACCCCAACCCCCTCCTCTGCCCTAGCTCTGTCTCTGCTACAGGCAGAGGTTTTGATTTGCCTTGCTGCTGGTCACTGCACTGAGGCAACAGGTTGTAAACTGGGTTTTTTTTTTTTTGGCTCAGAGAAGCAGCTCTGGAAGGGGCTGGAAGCCCCTGCTGTGAAGGGTTTCTAAAAGCTGGTGGTGAGAGGAGCTGTGGCTGAGGGGCTGTGTCCTCACTGCATCCCAAACTCTCCTTCCAGGCAAAGCAGGCATTGCCAATGGGAGCAGCCTGAGTGATGTCCCAGAGATGGACTGCAGTTCCTCTGCCATCGATGACCTCATGAAAGAGGTGAGCTCTCCTCCTGGCTGGGGGGGGTCACCTTGGCCAAAAGTGGGTAGATGGTGTGGATCCAACCTGCCAAGCTCTGGGGCTCAGCCTGATGAGCAGTGCTGAGTTTTTGCAGCTCCCTGTGAGCCAGCACCGGGCCGTGGTTGAGATCAAAGGTTTGTGCTTTTGATTTGCATCGGGGTGGCTGAGACCTTTGCTGGAGGTCAGAGGCTGTTTCTCAGCTCTCTTCCCTTTCTTGGTGGTGTCACCTTGGGCTGCTTCTGCTCGGCAGCTCTCGAGGGGGTTATTTGAGTGTACAGCCTGGGGAATGCCCAACTTGCTCTTTCTAACCCCAAAAAACTCATGGGCATCCCATTGGTGTTGCCATCTGGACCCTCTTGGAGTGCTGGGAGTAGGGTGGTGCAGGGCAAGTGACTACCCAAGGCATCAAAAACCTCCTCTGATCTCAGTGTCTGGTCTCACACAGCCTCCCTGCGTAGATGAGTACCTGGGGATCATCAAGAGAAGCCCCTCACCCCCCCAGGAGACCTGCAGAAACCCCCCAATACCTGACTGGTGGGTGCAGCAGCCCAGCCCTGGTAAGGAGCCAATAGTGTGTGTGTGTGTGTGGTGGTTAATGGGACTGAGATTTTTTTGGGGCAGAAAAACCCCTTCTTGGACAACAATGTGTAAGCAGACAACAGTTGTATTTTATTTTTCTTATTAAGAAGGCTTACACTGTTAATTATGAGCCCTGGGTTTGGTGTCAGTGCCAACAGTGTGCATGGCATGAGGTTAAATCCACTTGTGAGTGTTTGCTGGCATCTCCCATGGGGGAACTGGGAAGACTGGTGGACTTGGGGCATCAAACCAAGGAGCTGGTGGAGGAGACTGGGAGGGTGAGGGTTTGGGAGCTGGCTCAGCTCAGCTTTCTCTCTGCCCACAGCGTTGCCCCTGATGAATGGATACTCTGGCTACGAGCAGCAGCAGTCAGGTGAGGCTCTGGCCTGTGGCCATCAGAAGTCCTCCTGGGGCTGGGTGGGGTGTGCGGTGGCAGGGGACGTGTGGAGCAAAGGGCTCAGCATCAGGAGCTCCCTTGCTGATCAGAACAGCCAGAGATCAGTTCTCTCTCCATCCTCCTCAATGCTGGAGGAGATGTCCTCCAGCAAGCAGGTCTCCACCATCCCCTGAGATGACTCCAAGAAAGACTCTGCTGCCCTCCCAAGAGCTAGGGCGCCGCAGTGAGGAGCGAGCAGGGTTTGTCCCCTCCTGATGGATGATCTACATCCCTCCCTTCCCAGGTTACTCCCAGATGGTGATCAGCTTCTTCTACGGTGGGAAGCTGGTGGGCCACGTCACCACCTCGTGCACGGAGGGCTGCAGGATCTCTCTGGGCCAGCCCTCCAGCCACGCTGAGAAGCTCTACGCCCCGGATGCCCTGGAGCACGTTCGGTTCCCCTCAGCTGACACCATCCAGAACGACCGCCAGAAACAGATCACCAGGAAGCTCTTTGGGCATCTGGAGAGGGGGGTCCTGCTGCACAGCAGCAAGCAGGGCATCTTCATCAAGAGGCTGTGCCAGGGCAGGGTCTTCTGGAGTGGGAACACCATGCTCTACAAGGACAGGCCCAACAAGCTGGATCGGGAAGAGGTGGTGAAGATCTTTGATACCAACTTGTTCTTCAGAGGTTTGTAGGAGTGTTTTCTTCTGTCTCTTGGTGGGGTTGAAAGGGTGGAGGCCCTTGGCTTTGGAGCACTTTGGAGTCCTTGGTGTACATCAGATGAGTAGCTGTTGGTACCAGACTTAGGAAGCCATAACCTGGGTCCCGCGTCCCTTAAATTCCTCCCAGCTGGAGGCATTGCACAACAAAACTGGCTTCTCCTGAGCCTCACACCTGCCTTCCTTGGTCCTAAAGCTACGTAGCAAAGGATGGCAGGTCCCAGCTCTTCCTTGTCTTGCAGAGCTGCAGCAGTACTACAACAGCCAGGGTCGCTTCCCGGACAGCAGGGTCACGCTGTGCTTTGGAGAGGAGTTCCCAGACGCCGTGCCACTGAGGTGCAAGCTCATCCTGGTCCAGGTATGGAGGGGGCTGCCCTTCAGAGGCCTGCTGATGGGTGTACCCCCTTGGCTGGACCCTGTTGCCCTCTTTTTTCCCCACCCCCAGGGGTTATTTGGGTGTCTGAATTGGGTGGGTGGTGGGTGTGGTGTAAGTATCAGCTTATCTCGAGGCTCCTGAGAGGGGCTTTGGGCTGTTGGCTTGGTTTGGGTGGATGAGGTTTCTAAACAAAGCTCCTAAATGGCAGAAGGTTTTCTAAACTGATAGGAAATCTCTTCCTTCTGTTCCTCTGTCTTGGCACTGGGATCTCTGCCCTCTCCTGGGGTAGTAAAAAGGGGGCAATAAATCCCTGGAAGGGTTGAGTGAAGGGACAACTTCAAGCTGAACGGCTGGTAGATGTGGTGAACCACTGTCATGGACAGAGAGGGAAGGAAGGGATGGGATGAGCAGAGCAGTCCCCATGGCTCTGGCCAGAAACTTCTCCCTGGAGAAGCTGAAGAAGTTCTGGGATCTCAAAGCCTTGGGGCCATGCATAGGATTGCTGGATCTTGTATCCAGTGGGGGATCCCCTTGAGTCAACAAAGACATGACATGGAGGGCACAGGAGGGATGTTGCATCCCCCCTGGAGTGAGCAGAGACCCACTGAGGTTGTGAGGCCCTGGAGGGGATTTTACAAGTTCAGAAAACTGGCCCAGTGCCTCCCTTCACAAGCTTCTCACCTGGTCACCTCTTCTTTTCTTGGGTGCCTTGCACCTGAGGATCACTTGGCAGGTGTTGGGAGATCCCCCAGCCTGTCCTCCCTGTAGTTCTAAGAGTGGGGCTCTTGTGCTGAGGTGGAACTAGACCTAGGCCACTCTCTTTGGCCCAACTGCTCTGCTGTGTCTCTCCCACCCCACACCCTGCTGCCCAGGCTGATGAGATGGGATGGATGGACAGCAGCGGGAGGTCCCCAAAGAGCTTCCTCTTCACTCAGTGCCTTTTGTGACTTGCCTTTTTTTTTTTGTAGGTGGAGCAGCTGTGTGTCAGGCAGGTGGTGGAGGAAGCTGGGAAGACCTGCAGCAGCAGCCCCATGGTGCCCATGGCTGATGAGACCCAGCACGACCAGGTGTACAGGATCTTCCAGGACATCTGTGCCACGCACCAGCGGCCTCTCTTCAGAGAGAACCAACAGATTGCTGTCTGAGCCTGCTGACAAAATTGGGTGGTTGGGGTTGATCTTGACTCAGCGTGGTGCCTAAACTCCCCTTTTGAAAAAGTTGGGTTTTGTTCTTTGCTGTTTCCAGACCAGAAAGCTGTAGAAATACAGCAGTCAAAACTGCCGTGAGAAAGTGGGTGGGGTGCTCAGTGTCCATCCTGCAACCACCTACCTGAGAAAAATGACTTGGGTACCAAGCAAGAAGGTCCTGGTGCTGTTGTCTGTAGCTCGTGGCAGGGGGAGGAGGGAAGGAAGGGCAGGGCTGGCTTTGTTTTCTTGCCTTTGTTACTGGCTACTCAAGCAGAACCCAAAATCAACAGCTCCAACGACCTGCCCCAGCGGCCTGCAACCCAGACCTTGCTCAGAGCAGCAATTTAATAGGAGGCAACTCTTGGAAAAAGCCTTAAAATGCTCAAATGTAGGAAATTCTTCCCAGAAATTGGCTTTTTTGTTTCCCGCCCCCCCCCCCCGAAGAGTCCTGCTGATGGAAGGTGGGATGTGCCTTCTAAGGAGAAGCTTCTCCAATTCCTTGTTGTTTTTGCTGTCAGGTTTCTGTTTATCTGTAATCCCAGAGTACTTTGAAACTTGGAAACAAAAGCAGAGATTCTCCATGTAAATGTTGACTGTAAGAACTTTAGGAATCTTAATTTTTCCTAATCAGAGACAGAGTTTATACATAGATAGATCTCCAATAACCTTGAAGATTGCAGTGTAGTGTGACTAGGTTGGCTTCACCCTCCCAAACTCATGTGTTGGTCTCTCCCAAGCGTGACCAGGCAGTGGCATCCATCTGTAGATCCTCCTTACCATGCTTTGTGTGTGCACCCAGCACTGGGGACCTACTTGGGTGGTGGAGCTGGTGCTTTGTGGTGATGGAACCCACCACGGCGCACGTATTGTGTGTGACTAAGCTGCCTATTTATTTTATGCCCCAAGTTTATGGTAGTTTTTTTGGTAATTTTTAAAAAATCTTGCTGCAATTAAAGTGCTCTATTTTGTATTTCTGTTGCAGTGTGGGTTTTTTGGTGGTGGGGAGAAGGTGGTGTCTCAAATTTGCTCCTGTCCTGGTCTTCTATCTAGTGGGGTCTGTTAAGCCTCTGCTGTTGCCTCCTGCTCCATAACTGCCTGGCTTCCTCTCTGGCATAAGAGGAAGGAGCCAAAATGCTCCTGAGCTGGCCTGCAGTGCTCCAAGGTCATGGGGTGGGGGCTTAGTTAGTGATGGTCCTGCTCAAAGCCATGCTGCAGTCCCTTCCCCCATTATTGCCTGGTGGAACCACTCCTTGATGTCTTCTCCATCCCCCTTTTTCATGGGGTCTAGATAATGAAGGGTGGGGAGAAACAAGGGTGAAAAGAGACCCTTGGCAGCAGGGGATGGTAGCCAAAGCACTGGGGAGGTAGCCACTTGGGAAGGGGCTGCCTAGAGGCTGAGTCTCCTTGGGAGATGCTGAAGACATGGATGCAAAGCTCTCCCTCCTGCTTGGCTATCAAAAGAAGATGTTGCTGCTCTGCCTCTTTCTGTTGATGACAAAGATCTTCCCAAGGATGGGTGCAGTTAAGATGTTGACCACAGCTGACCTCTGCCAGGAGGCTGTTCTGTCTGTAGGATTGCTGGCTGGTTTTGGGGGAGCAATTCAGCCCTCTGTGAAATAATGGTGTTCAGCTCTTGGGGGGCCTTGAAGCTACTCCTGCTGCATCCCTCCTGGGCCAGCACCCACAGCCTCTGTAGCTCAGTAAGAGCACAGTGGACAACACACAACTGAGGGCACCTAAAAAGTGCTCTGAGAGGGGAGACCCAGCTAAACTTTGTGGTTATATGGTAGGATGAAGAGAAGCTCTGCACCCTAAACTACTTACTGAGTTCTTCTCTGTGCCCCAACCATCTTAGGATGGTCCTAGTTTGGGTTGTGCCCTTGTGGAGACACCACAACGTGTGGCTTTGGTGCTTGTGAGTGGCAACAGACCAAGACTTTTGAGGATGCACCAGTTCCTGAGTGCAATGAGGTTCCCCAAGTCCTGCCAGCTCCCATGGGCTTCTTAGTCATGGAGGTGGGGATGGCAAGGAGCATTGCTGGCATTCACCCCCAGCCTTCTCCTGCTCCTCCTGAGGACCATCATGGTGTTGCTCTCAGGGTTTCATCCCTTTCCAGAGCTTGGTGCTCCCTTGGAGCATGAGGAAGACTCTCACCTCCCTGGGGGTGAGGTGCCTGGAGTGGGGAGATGGTGGGTGGGGAGGTGGAAACAAGGCACCCACTGTGGTCTGCTGTGGAACAACACATGCCCACTTGTGAAACACATGATGGGCTGCAGGTTGGAACCCCAGAAACACCACTTGTGGTTTCCCCAGCTGTCCTGGTGCTAGTCCTTCCTCAGAAACCACCATCTTGTGCTTGCCTGGAGCCACCTGCTACGTGTTCAAGGCTCTTTCAATTTCCACCCCGAGACCACAGGAGAGCAGTGGGGAGCAGAGGTACCTTTTGGTGGGCCTGACTTCCACAGCTTATTTTTAGTGTCCTCCTCATGCCTCAGAGCTTGGTTGAGGACTGTGCTGCTCCTTGCTCCATAAAACCACCAGCACAGCTTCTAAGGTGCTTCCAAGAGGGGTCAACTGGTGGTACAAAGGGCCTGGGAAGGGAACAAGGGGACAGTGTCTTATGGCAGAGGTGGGATACAAGATGGATGATGTGGTGGGGGGATGTGATTGGGGGCAGGGGTCCCCTTTTTGCTCAGGTAGGACTTGCAGTAGTGTTGGGTTTGTGCTTAATGCCCGGCCCAAGGTGGACTTGCCCATCCCAAAGTCCAACATGAGAACCCTCTGAGGCTAATGCTGACTTGTGGACAAAGGACCAGCAGATGGGAGCAGGTTTTGAGGAAACTTCTCCAGCTTACACCAAAGGCTGTTCTACCCCATACTTGTGGTGGCCTTTGTGGAAAACCAGGAGGAATTTCTACACATCTCAACCTTCCCCCCCTGCCCAAAACCTCTTGGCCAGGTGGGCAGGGTGATGCCATCCCCACCACCTTGGCCAGGGAGCTGGTGCTGGTGGTGTTTGGTAGCACCTGCACCTTGCTTGGCCCCAGCAGCTCTGGTGAGCTGCTCAGTGCAGCTGTGTTGAGTTGTGGTGGTTTTGGGTGACTGGGGACTCAAATACTTTCGTTGGTTTCTGTTCACTTGGGTTCTTCTCTATGGCCTCACTGAAGTGAAACCTTGGTGCCTGGTGTTGGCTTCTCTTTGCCAATGGTTTATCTGTTGGTGAGGTCAAAAAGTGGCTCATGTCTTCTCCAGCTGAGGGTCCTGTCATGGGCTGCACCTGCTCCACTGAAGGATCCTCACTGCTGTAGCAGGGTTGGGGGGAGCATGAATGAGAAGCTCAAAGTCTGTCCTCCCCACAATGCTTGCTCCTTGTCCAAGGGTGGTTGCCTACACCCTGAGCATGTGTTTGAGGTGGAGTAGCAATGTCATCCAACTCTAGCCTGGTGTGGAGATATTCCCTTGCCTCCTGGGAAGCCCAGCCTGGGTACCAGGTCCTGCTGCTCCTCTGGAGAGGGCTACAATCCCTGCAGATGGGGGAAAGTGCTTTCTTGGAGATGCTCCTGCCTTCAGGAGCCACAGGGCAGAGCAAAAGTTTGACATGGGAAGGAGAGAGGAGCTTGGTTTCCGTGGAGGAAAATGGACCTTTCCTTGCAGGAGGTCCATGGTTCTCCTCAAGCCTGTGTGGGATGGAGTAGTGTGCTTACCCAAGCCTCACATCAGCCAGCAGAGAAGGGTGGCCCAGGGAAGACAATGTCGAGGGATTTTCTACTGACCTCTTCTCTAAGGTCTTCCAACATAAAGACATCTACTCCATGGTGCATACTGGAACATTTCTGGGTGGTGCAAAGGACTTGATAAACCCTGCAGCCCTCACCTGATGTTCTGCTCACTGACTTGGGCTGTTGTTTGGGTTCAAAGCCAACCTTATTCCTGGTTTTTATCACACCTGGAAAGCAGTTGTGCCACCAGGGTACATCTTCCTTGGAAGAAGTTGAGCCTGGTTGCATCCTGCAGTGTTAGAGTCTTCCTCCTTAACGTGCTTTGGTAGTTTCCCATGATGTGCCCTTCAACACGTGCCAGAAGGACCACTCCATGTGGCTTCAGGAGCAGAATTCAGTGTCTGAGGACAACCAGCTTCTACCTAGCCCTCCTCTATAACAGAGTGTGAGGATTCATCTGGTGACAAACCTCCTGCACGGAGAACAACCTTGCTAGACTGCAGAGAAAGAAGGTGAGAGGTGGTCCAGCTAAAGCTCCTGAACCTTTAGCCCATCTCAACCTGCAGAAAGAGGAAAACCTTTGCAGCCATCTCCATCCAGCTCTGGAAACCAAGTGCTCTGTGCAGAAGGACGACCACAATTCACTCGTAGGTCCCAGCTCACAGTTGAACTGCTCAGGGATCCAACACAAACCAGCTCCAGCTGCTTCCTCCAACCTGGGCCCCCACCAGCCCCTCCAGGCGTTAGAAAACAAACAGTCACTTTTTATTTCTAGACACCAGGGTTTCCAACTTGGTTGGATTGCTCAATGCCCCGTTTCAGCACAGCAGCTTGGCCACCACCAGCATCTCGGGGCTCTTTCCCCTGAGCGTGTTGTAATATGGGAAGCACCCTCCTGTTGCTCGGTCACCAGTGGCAGGACATCTCCTCCCAGCCCTCAGGAAGGCAGGAGATCTGCACGGGCAGCTTGTCCCTCCCTCTCCAAGGGGTTTGTACCCCCTTGGGTGGCCTTATCACCGAGGAGACCTCAGTGATGCCTTGGGAAGGCAGCCTGGCCAGGACAACGCACCTAGAGTTGTCTTTGGTGGACCTCAAAGGACTTGGAGGGTCGTGTGACTGCTCAGTGCTCAAACTGGTGTTATGTGGTGCTTGCAGGTCACTCTCTTTGATTTCCTCAAGTTAGGCTTGGCTGCAGAAAGGTTTCATGCAGAGGAAAGGAGATCCCAAACTCCAGCAAGCCCGAGAGCCACTTCTTTTTCGGAATCCATTTTTGGCAGTTGACCTCTTTCTCCTGCAAGTCTGTGCTGTAACAGCAGACACAAGGTCATGAAAACAAGCTCCACCCAAGCCACAGCTGCAAAAATACCCTGGGACGAGAAGAAATACAGTGAGACTGCAAAAAAAAACTACATGGGGATGAGCAGCACAGGGATGCTCGTTTTGTTTTGTCAGACTTTTGGGTTTCTTATGAGACCAAATCTGTGAAACCAAGGTCCAGGATGAAACCCACTCCCTCCCCCCATGAGTTTGCATGTGTCTCGATGTCGTGTCCTGCTCCGAGCCTATTTTTGGTGCACGAGTTTTGCTTGCAACAACACAAACATCCTGATGCATCGAGCTGGCTGGGGCCATAAAATGCAGGCAGATAGTTTGTTGGGGGAGTCACAAACCCCCCCCAGATACCAGGTCACTGTTGCTCTGGAAGAGTAATGTGGGAGAACTTCACCTCAGCCCTAAAATGCTCGTGAGAATGGGAAGAAGCAAAAGGGCATTTCAGGCTGTTGCACAAAGAGGTCGTTGTGATGGGGCTATCAAAAACATGCTCCAAGCTGGAGAAACATTCCTTCTCCTCCTTTTTTTTTTCCCCCCTCCTAGTGTGTGAGAGGAGCTGGGTGTTCAGAAGAGCTGCTCCAGCTCTTGCTGGCTGTATAAGTCATGTAGTTTATGTCAAGCTTCGTGCTGGGTGTTTCAGAGGGAACCCCAAATGATAAAAGTGCTCTTCAATTTTGGAGCAAGTAAGTTGTGGATTTCCATAAAACGGTTCCTGGTTCTTCTTCTGAAGGGCTTCAAAGGGACTTTTGCCCCAATTCATCCCCTGCACCTCCACTACCAGAGGTGCTGGGGGTGGTGCATGGGTGTGGGAGCTGCTGCCAGGAATCCTGCACTGCTTTCACGTATCTGCCCTGCTCTGCTGCAGGTGTTGCTGAGCCAAACCATGACCTCAGCTGCCTTAGAAAAAAAAAACCCATAGCCTATGTCTTGCAACTCGAGGCTGAGGGAGAGCAGATGTCAGAGCTGGTCTCCATCTCACTGGAGAGCAAAGCAGGTGGATGGGACTTCTGTTTGCCCTCCCCCTCCGCCGTGCAGATGCTCCCTGGGCTGTTGTATTTGGGCAAGGAGAGGTTTGTGGAGCTGTTTCTATCTCCCAGCTGGAGGATGAGGTCAGAGATGTCCCATAAAGAGCAGTCTCTGGGCAGCTTCCAGCTGGGCTGGACACGATGCTTGGGACTGGATGTGATCTTCTACCTCTTAGCTTGGTGCTGAGCTCCAGCTCAGAAACTGGAGTTGGGATGTAGGGATGACCTCTTTGAGTAAAAGAAAAACACCTCTCCTTGACATCAGGTGCCTTGAGGCACCAGAACCAGGTCAGCAACGGGCCAACAAATGTCATCTTGTCCTCTCCATGCCAGCCAAGTCCACTGGTGGTGTCCTCCTCCTTCAACCTTGGTCTTCTCCCATCCTGAAGATCCCAAATCCCTGCCTAGCTTTGCCCCTTAGCTCAACGCCACGCAAATCCACCCTGGGACCCAAAACCTCTTGAGGCTCCTGGCAAGTTTCCTACCAAAATCAGCATTTCCTCATAGTTTTTTTCCCACTACTTTGGCAGAGCAGGACCCCCTCAACTGAGCTCTGCAGCCCCCGGGGGAGGCGTGGGGTGGGGGGCTGAGGGATGTGGAAGCAGCACGGTGGTTTGAAACAAGTGATTCCCTCTCCTGGATCTTTCTGTTCTGTATTTCTCTTGAGAAGTAACCACTTCTCCCCAAGATAAATCTGGCTCCTGGACTCCTCCACAGGGCTCAGTGGCAACGTGGCTGCAGGTTGGTCTTCCCAACGAGCACAAATAGAGAAAAGGATCAACCTGGGGAATGTTTTCACACCTTTGCCCCAGTGAAAAAATAGTCTGGTTTTATTTTGGAGGAGGGTCTGGGCATCACTTTTGTTAAAATCCCAAATATTTTGAATTTGCTGTTGTGCTTTGCTGCTTCTCCTCAAGTTCCTGCTCTGGAGTTTTTCTCTGCTCCTAAATGCTCACCACCACTGAGAACTTCCATCCTTTCCTGGGGTGCCTCTGAGATCAGGGGGAGACCTGCTCCATGAAGAGATGGGCAAAGCCTCACAGCTCTGCCACCCTGGTGGAGAAGGGAAGGTTGGACTCAACTGCACTTTGTGCAAGGAAGGAGAAGGGCCATGGAAAATGGTTTCCTCATGGTGTCACCAAGGAGAGCCTGGAAGGAAAGAGTTGGGAATGTGGGGAAAATGGACTGTGGTGCTCACCAAGCAGGAGATTGAAAAGGTGGGGGAAAGTGGTAGATGGGGATGGGTGGAGGGAAAGATTCATCGTGGATTCAGTGAAGGAGGAGCTAGTGAAAGGAAGTCAGCAAAGAAAGGTGAACATCTACCACACTAAGGCCCACCAAAAATCCACTCAGCTCAGGTCCTGCATGGAGAGGAGAGAGGAGAGGAGAGGAGAGGAGAGGAGAGGAGAGGAGAGGAGAAGAAGGGGAGGGGAGGGGAGAGGTTATTCCCATTAGGGCAGACCCATCTCTGGGAGAAGGAGGAATCTCCTGGGTGCCTCGTGATGAGCCCAAGAGCATCTCTGGTGCACGGCCCAGCCTCAGTTCCTCTTTCCCAGCCCCAGCCAAGCACCGGTGCCGAGGCTCCTCTCGTGGGGCTGAGCTGAGGTAGGAGGCCAGCATCAGGCCAAGCACAGGGGGGAAAACAAACCCCTTGTGCCCAGCCTGGGTGGCTCTGCCCTCGGGGTGGATGTGGGAAACTCTCGGTCTTCTCAAGAGGCTGGAAATTCTGGTGTAATTATAGCCCTGCCGTGGGTTGTGAGAAACCAAGGGGCTTTACAGGTCGTCGTGCTGAGCAGTCGAAGTCATGGTGCACAGCTTCCCCAGGAGAAACACCAAACCCCAGCTGTGGAGTAGGACAGGATCAGGGTGGACCTCCTGGGACTACTACCAGCCACCCCTTCCTCTGGCTGTGCAGCCTTTCTCCCTGCTGGTGTGTCCTCTGATGTTTGGGGGAAGGCAGTTTTCAAGTAGGGCGATGGTTTGGGGTGTTTCAATAAAGCACTGGGAGATGTGGTCCAGGATGGTTGTGAGTGGAAGAGCCCATCCTGACTTTTCCTTTATCAGGTTTTGGGATGAGGTTTCTTCTCACCCCCAGGATGAGCCACAAAGTCAAGAGGTGTCATTGCAGGAGGGTTTGGAGTAGAAGGTAAGGTCTGGCTGGGCTGCTTTGCTGGTGCCCATCCTACCTTGGAGTTCTTAGTGCCATGAGAGGTGGTCTGATGTTAAGGGCAGGGCCAGAACTTAAAATAGGAGGATGGGAACGAACTTTAATGGTTGTTTTCTCTTTTATTGGCATGTCTAGACTGAGGCACCAGCTAGACACAACGTGGAAATCCCACCTCATGAGACCATCATGCCCATGGTGGTCCATGGACCTGCTGCTTTACCCTTCACCCCAATCTGAGCTGACTTTAGCACACATCTGTGTTCTCCTGAGACAAGAAATGTTTGTGAGCCAATCATCTCTCTCCTATTCCTTGCTTTTCTGCAGTTTTAGCCATTTTATTGTTATTTTGGGGCCAGAAGAGGAGGTTGGCAGAGGCAGAGCTCCTTTCAGCCAGCCCCACTGCCCTGTACATCCACTCAGCTCTTCTCAGGCTGGATTTGGGACAGACCCAACTCTCCCCAAAACCAGCATCTTTCCATCACACACTTCAGCTTCCGAGGCTGCAGGTGCAGCTCTTTCAGCTGGCTCCAAAATAGCCCCTCTGCCTATGAAAGACAAGCCCTTCAGCTTTGAAAATCCACAAAGCTGCCAAAATAAACCCCCCCAGCCCTTTCCCTCTGCTGCTGAGAGCTGTTCTGTTTTATGCACTGGCAAAACCTGGAGTTTCACTGAAATGAGCCACAAAAATGCCTCCCCTGCCCTTTTTTTTGCAGCTATTTATTGTGTGCTTTTGTCACAGCCTCCTCCTGTCTTGACCTAAAGAGAGATTCTGACCCAAGACCAAATTTTAAAAAGCAAATAGGTAAAAAATTCAACAAATGAGCTCTGGTGCACAAAGCTCAAACACAGAACAGCAAAATTCACTAATTAAATGTTTATTCTGCTCCAGCGAGCTCTTGTCCTGCTCCCTGAAGGACTTTTCCTGCTGGGATGAAGATCCCTGGGACGACCTCCATCCTCTGATGACAACCAGAGCCTTGGGTCTGGGTCTTGAGTCTCTGCTGGGGGTGAACTCCTCAGGGACGTGCTGCTTTTGGCAAGATTTCACCTCTTTGGTTTCACCTCTTTGGTTTCACCTCTTTGGGATGCTGAGCCCAGGGGGGGTGCCCCTGCTTTCAAAATCAGAATTTCCTCCTGAAAAAGTGAGATCTGGTGACTGATGGTGACGGGGTTGGTCTTGGGCTGGTGGCCTCGGGGCTCAGCCAGGCGTGAGCTGCTTTCCTGT